>NC_080061.1:6241257-6333757 GCF_026212465.1 Amaranthus tricolor
CAGTGATTGAATGTATATGTGTGAGAGAAATATATTACTATCATTGTCACCTTCAAGTGGAGTAAGGAAATTTATAAGCGTGAAACAATTAGTCCCTCCCATTTGCAAAATTTGATATAAGTATATATTAGGGAAATAATAAGCCAAAGAAAAACAAGTATTGTTTTATCAAAAAAGAAAAATAGTGTGTATATAAAATGAAAAATAAATTAAACGTGTGGGTCGGATAAGAATTAAAGAAATAGTGTGGTAAATGACCAAAGATAGTAATATGCCAAATCTCATAAAACATATTAAAATGAAAAATGTAGAAAAATTCATCGAACAGAATAGTACTAATTTAAAGAAAGTAGGCAAACAAGAGTAAAGGGTTTCTTTTGCTAATTTATAGTAAGTACTACTTCTAATTGAATTAATAACTTTTATACTTGTTTAGTAATTTTTTTCGTAATTTATTCCTTTGAATACACATTTTCATATTATTTTACTTTATATTTTTTATATAAGAAAAATCATATTAAAATAAAATATTATGTAATTCAATTCAACGTATATTTTCATAACATTAACTTTAACTTTATAATTTATATAAGAATGCGAGTAAAAATGTTGTACTTCTATGATGAATTGACTTTATTAAGACTAAGATAATTTGTATATTTAATACATCTATCCATGATCTAAACTTCAGTTCTTATCAAACGTTAGTTAGACTTCAAACATTTACCATAATTATTTGTATGTGTGTTTATGATATTTATTAGTGTGGCATTAATTATGAATTTTCATTAATTAATTATTTGGGTATTTGTGGGTTTTCCGTATTATATGCAGCTCCTGAAAAAAGACAGAGAGTTCCTTCGGCTTACAATCGATTTATCAAGTAATATTTTCACTAAATTTAGTTTTTTTTTGTATTTATTAGTGGTTAATTTTTTGTTGCAGACCTTGGAAATTAATATAAGCTAAAAATTGTGGGTATATATATGCAGAGATGAGATTCAACGTATTAAGGCTGAAAATCCTAATATTTCTCATAGAGAAGCTTTCAGCGCTGCCGCAAAGAATGTAAGATCATTTCTTAGACTACTCAATAATTATATTAACATGTTTCTAATTAATATACTATTCAAGCATTCAATCAATGTTTTTTTGGAGTTAATTCGTTATTTGAAACTAAAAATTTTAGATAACAAATCTCAACCAAAAACTTAAGCGCTTAAGCAAGCTAGCTTTGGGTTGAGGACTTGAGCCCGACCCATGATATATTATACGTGCTTTTAACAATTCTATTACATAGAATTAGAAAAGTGATAGGTTTTTTTATATATTTCTCCGGATGTTACATTTATGCTAAATTTCGTAATAAACTATACTTATGAATGACCGTCTCTTGGTATGAATATTCAAACAAGAAGCCTATATTCTCATACTATATATTAGATGGACTATTTAATCCAAATATAAACACATCTATCGAAAAGATCGTCTCATACACAATTTATGTTTCGCAATATTGTAGTAATTCAAACATCGACTACATTTAGTGACGTTTTATGACAATTAATTGATAGAGTATAAAATGTATTCGTGTGGTCATTGCTTTACAAGTTCAAATGTTATTTAAATTCCCTTATTTCAAGTGGATTATTTAGTGTCAGATATAAGACACGAACTATACTTATAGGCCAAAAAAATTTTGTGTAGGAAAATTTGATAGAATATATAACATATCATAAAACTAAAAACATTCAGTTAAGCGTTTGGCTAAACTAAAAAGAATAAGACAAAAAATACTCCTTTCATCCCTCCCATATTACACCTAAAGCAATATGAGTTATATTTAGTGGAAAGAAAAATTAAGTTAGAAAATAAGACAAAATAAATAAATGGATAATTGAAATGAGTGATTAAGATGGAAAAAAAGAATAAATATGTGGATGAGATTAAAAGGTAAAAGGATAGCTAGTTAAAAAACTATTTTTTAAGCCAAAAAAATATCTAACTTTCTTTGCTTTTTTTTCAATGGTTTTTGCGGTTTATTCTAAACTGATCAAACAAGCCAACAAAAAAGTCAACAACCACTTAAAACAATGAAGGATAGATGGGATTCGAACCTGTAACCTTTTATTGTATTTGCTTTTGATATTATTTCAAGAGACTAAATTAATCAAAAGCTTAAGATGATAGTTTAGACCTTCACAATATGTTAAACTTCCTCCGTTCTGAAATACTTGCTACATTTCGTTTTGGGCGCTATTTATCGTTTAAGCTTATTTTGTATATTGTGGCTAATATATAAGTAAAAATATAGTCAAGTGGGATCTTGTTCGAATCGTCTAATCGTATACTTTCATAATATTAACTTTTTATAATTTTTAGAAGTGCATAAGTTAACATATAAAATGAACAAAATAACACATTAAATTGCGTAAAAAGTCAAATATAGCAAGTATAATGGAACGAAGTAAATATACTCTAGTAATTCAACTAGCGAGATAGCTAGTCTACCATACATGTCACATCTTAGATTTATCATGTAAATCATGTACCAAGTCATCCATATACCTCTTGTTTATGTGCAAATAGTAGAAGTACAAGTTAGGGTTTTATAGTAGTTGGAATTAATATTGTGAGTAGATTTTGACCCCAAAACATATAAATATGTTAATTCACAGTGGGCCCACTTCCCTCACATTCATTTTGGGCTGATGCCGGATCAGACGGTGAAGAGGACAAGTACCATGCGCCCTCATCATCCGCAGGTATTTCTTTCTTCAAATTCATTCTTTATAATTATTTCAGGCAAACACAAGATTTATTTAATTTCCAATATTTTATTTTATATTTTTTAAACTAGTATTAATTAATTAATAAAAGAGACACACTCAATCTACATTAAAATTACCAACACGCTAATACATAAAATTTTTGATCAAATTATAACATAAATTAATGTAATCACGATAACTTTAGATGGTATTTGATACTTTTACATATCCTCTTTTATATTGTAATTTAATACAGTTTTTAACGACGAAGCCTTTTGATCTGCTGCACTTGCACTAGTTTTCAAATACAATTGAATTTGATACAAATTTTTTGTAAATGCAAGATTAGATCAATAAAATAAATTAACTTTTACCTTAAAAGTAAAATTATGATTCTAAACTCTCACACGTAGAGATGAAAATATCTAATAATAGAATGATTAAAGAGTTTACCATCAATCATAATGTTGATGATAACCCTAAAATTAACAAAAAAATCTTAAATTTAAAATTTAAAATTATAAAATGGTATAAATGTTTTGTTAAGTAGGAAGCTGGAGAAGATGTCCGCATGAGGAATGGATTTTATGCTGCTCAAGCAAATGTCGGTGTCTCTCCTTACTAATTAAATTAAATAAATAATTGTATTAATGCATACTAATTAATGTTTTAATTAAATTATGTCCTCTTTTAATTATGATCTTTAGGATGCTTCTGCTCCATTATAGTTGTCTACGACGAATGTATTTTATTGTGTTGTTATGTTCTGTCTAATTTCTATGATATTTTCATAACCCTCCATTAATTTCAAGGGAAGATGTGTTTGATTTGCTCATGTAGTATAAGACGACTACCCATCATTGTTTTAAATAAAGGAAATTTATCGAGAATAATCCAATATTTTATGATTTTTCACCAATAATTTCATTTATTGAGTAATCATAAATAAATCTTAACTTTAAGGGATATTTGACTAGAGTAAACTTAGATAACCCATTGACATGCTATAATAGATAATTCACCAAAAATGTAAATCAAAAATTAATGTAAAATTAGGTAATCCATTGTTCAAAAACAGCTTATTCGTATCAATAAGTTGTTTCAAGCAGCTAATTCACCAAACACTAACATTAGCTGGTCTGACCACTCAATCCTCTATTTATAACAAAATAAGCTAAAATTATTTAATAAGCTAATTTGCCAAACACCTCCGATCTATTTTGAAGTTTTTGATAAGTGTATTTCTTCACATGAGACTAATAGCTAACGTGACCAAAAATCATGCAACCAAATAAATCTTCTCAGCCGCTCATTTCCAATTTAAATTTTAGTATCAAATAGTGGTCTACGATTAGGATTGAGTTACTTCTTAAGTCTTAACAATGACAAAAGGAAATGCACTTTTCATTTCAGGGTTTCCTCGTCAAATGCATCGGACTTGCGTACTTATAATCAATTTTTTATTAAAAAAAAAACCTTTAAAAAGTTTTCATCTCATCAAGGTTTCCTCGTCAAATTCATAAGACAACTAGTGTAATTTTTTCTTGAATTTGGGCTAAGTATAACTCCTAATTAGCAGTGATTAGTGAAAATTAAATTTCTATTATAAAGATGAAAAAGAAATATCTTACACTAATAGACCAATTTATGTGTTGTGCGACAACGGAAGCAAGTTCGATAAACAATAATGAAACAATAACAAATTCAATGCAAACAATAAGAAAATGACACAAGAGATTTAACGTGGTTCACTATCAATGTGATAGCTACGTCCACCGGCACCGACATCAAATAATTTCACTATGATCGCAAAGAATTTACAAAATGAATTACAATCACACTCACAAATTTATTGGCTCACTTGTGATCTCTCTCAATTTGTGAATCCTTATGTATTAATCCTAAAATGGGACTTTATATACTAATGCCCAATAAAAGGAAGTTATTACATAATAAACACAAAGTAATCATTCCAATAAACACCTCCCGTGAAAAGAAACCGCCATCGCGAGCCGTGTACAACTACGCGAGCCGCGAAATGGAGACAGAACGCACTCCGCGCCCCGCGGACTGAGGCAGCAGCTTCTCCGCGCCTCGCGGAGTTCTCTGTGCCCTGCGGACCTCCTCTTTGACCCATACTCATCTTCTTCAATGGTGCTTGCTAGTTTGAGTCACCATTAACAACAATCTCCACCTTGACGAAAACTCGTATTCAGCAAACGATCTCATCAACACATAGTGAACATATCTCAAGCCAAAACCCAACGCAAAGCTCATGCATAAGTCCCGATAAGTCTTCAACCAAGACTCATCCCGACAAGTCTCCAACCAAGACCCATCACATACTTGTCACCAAGTATAACAACTCGATCATAATGCTCCACATGCATCACAAGCCCCGGGCAAGCTCCACCTTAAGGCCAACATGCCTACAACAGGAGCTCCCTAACACTGTCCCTAAGGGCCTACTACATCACATAGTAATCAATATTTAGCAAGTCTTAGCAATGTTTAAACTCACTAAATGGAACTGACTTAGTAAAAAAATCAGCTGGGTTGTCAGCGGTCCCGATCTTCTTTGCCTTTACCCTCTTGTCAGTACGCAAGAAATGATACCTAACATTAATGTGCTTGGTCCGATCATGGTGTACTTGGTGTTTAGCTAAGCAAATGGCACTTAGACTATCACAATACACCGTAGCGAAATGCTGTGCGATACCCAGTTTACCTACAAGGCCTTTGAGTCATATAGACTCCTTAGCTGCAGAAGTTAACGTGATGTACTCAGCTTCAGTAGTAGACAACGTAACCGAAGACTGCAATGTAGACTTCCAACTAACCACAGAACCACCCAAAGTAAACGCATACCCGGTCACCGACCTCCTGGTATCCACATCAGCTGCATAATCAGAATCACTATATCCAGTTACCAAACACTCCTTACCATTCCCATACACAAGACCAATATCAGCTGTCCCTCTTAAATAACACAAAATTCGTTTCACCCCCTGCCAATGCTCTCTCCCAGGTCGAGCCATGAACCTGCTTACAACACTAACAGCGTGCGCAATATCCGACCTAGTATAGACCATAGCATACATCAAACAACCAACAGCGTTGGCATAAGGGACTCTAGACATATACGCCAACTCCTCCTCAGTTTGAGGTGACATAGACAAAGACAATTTGCAGCTCACAGATGTTGATGTACTTATAGGCTTCGACTTCTCCATCCCAAAACGAGAAAAAATCTTTCGATGTAACTTTTCTGAGTCAAGAAAAGCTTACCTCTAGCCCGATCCCTATAGATCTCGATACTTAAAATCTTCTTAGCTGGACCCAAATCTTTCATGTCAAATTCCGAGCTAAGCAACTCTTTAAGTCTAGCAACATCCGATTTATTCTTTGTGGCAACAAGCATGTCATCAACATATAACATCAAATAAATGATGGAACCGTCATCTAACTTACGATGAAACACACAGCAATCATACGAGTTCCTATCAAAACCATGCGAAACCATAAAAGAATCAAACCTCTTGTACCACTGCCGAGGGGATTTCTTAAGTCCATACAACGACTTTAGCAATCTGCATGCATAGTGCTGTTTCCCTGGGATCTCGAATCCCTCGGGCTGCTTCATCAAAATCTCCTCCTCCAAATCGCCATGAAGGAAAGCCGTCTTAACATCCAGCTGCTCCAGCTTAAGGTCAAAATGTGCTACAATCGACAATAGCACACGAATAGAAGTATGTCGTGCCACTGGTGAGAATATCTCTACGAAGTCAACCCCTTCTACCTGACTGAACCCCATTGCAACTAGCCTAACCTTAAAACGAACTTTCTCGGATTTAGATGATCCTTCTTTCTTCTTAAAAATCCACTTGCACCCTACAAGCTTTCTCCCCTCTGGTAACTTCACAAGTTCCCACACTCTGTTCTTGTAAAGAGACTGCATCTCTTCACCCATAGCACCAAGCCATTGCGCCGACTCACTACAACTAATTGCTTGTTTATACGTGGCAAATTCATATGACTCTACATCAACAGCTACACTCAATGCATAACCTGTCAAATTCTCAACAAAGCAATTTCTTCCTTCCATCTCTTCAATCAATCTAACAGGCTTCTTGATAACTCGTTTAGGTTTCCCGAGAATAGTGTCAGATTGACTAGATGACCCTTGATTAGACTGCTCTACCTCCTCCCCAGAGTTAGGGGAAGATGGAACAACCTCAGGTTCAGGAGTACTCGGTACTGGAACCTCAGCATCATCATCTATAAATTACACTCGAGGTAAATCAGCAATGGATGAATGATGTACCTCAAGTACTCCATCTGTCTGCAGCAAGTTCTCCGCTTCTTTTCCCAAATCAGAAGACTTCGAGCTCTTCTTGGAATAAATGGTGCTCTCATCAAAAGTAACATCCTTACTAAGAATGACCCGACCCTCCGAAGGTGAATAGATCCTAAACCCCTTCACACCATCACCGTACCCAAAAAAACACCCTGTCTTGGCTTGTGGATCCAGATTACCCTCACTCACATGATAATAAGCAACACAACCAAAAATCTTCAAATTAGAGAAACTAGGCAACTTACCACTCCAGATCTCAAATGGGATTTTGAAGTCAATTTCCGAATGAGGACCCTTATTGATGATATAACAAGCTGTCATCACAGCTTCACTCCAATACCTCATCCCAAGCCCTGCATTAGAGAGCATGCAACGAACTCTCTCAAGCAGCGTCTGATTAACCCGCTCTGCAACACTGCTCTACTGTGGTGTCATCCTGACGGTATGATGCCGACCAATACTCTCATCTGCACAGAACTGATTAAACTCCTCTTTGCAAAACTATAGCCCATTGTCTGTTCGTAGCTTCTTGATCTTCCTACCCTGTCGATTCTCCACCAAAGCTTTCCATTGCTTGAAAGCTTTGAAGGCTTCATCCTTTGACTTAAGCAACCTAAGCCATGTGTATCGGGATTTGTCATCTACAAATGACACAAAATAGCGAAAACCTCCCATACCTTCAACCTTAGATGGATCTCAACAATCTGAATGGATATAATCGAGCACATCATCAGTAATGTGAGCACCCTTGCTGAACTTTGACCTACGTTTCTTCCCAAACACACAATGCTCACAAAATTCAAGGTTGGCAACCTTGATTCCGGATAGTAGATCCCTCTTAAACAATAGCTGCATCACCTTCTCCCCTATATGAGCAAGCCTCATGTGCCAAATCTTGGTCATCACTGGTGAGATACCGATGCGCAAACCGCAGAACTAGACAGTGTAACACCCTTAAAGATATAGAGGGTGTTCCTCTTGATACCCTTAAGTACCAATTCCGAACCTCGGTGAATGGACAACTCCCCATCCGAAAACACTCTGTTGTACCCGCAAATCATCCAAGGTACTTAATGAAATCAGATTCTTCTCCAAAGCAGGGACATGCCACACTCTAGTTAATGTCATCTTTTGCCCATCACTAGTCCTCAATCTCATGGACCCAATACCCATAATCTTACAAGGTGCGTTGTTACCTACAATAACTTTACCTCCATTGCAAGACTCATACGTGTCAAACCAATCTCGACGCAGACTTATATGGAACGAACACCCCGAATCTAGAACCCAATCATCAGAAAGATCTCCAGAGTTAGCAGAACTCACTAACGCCAAGTCTTCCTCCGAATTATAGTTCTCCTTCGGTTTTTCATCAACTACAGCAGCTTGGGACTTGCCCTTCCTCACCGGATAATCAGCCCTAAAGTGACCTGGTTCCTTACAGTAATAACAAGTCTTTCCCGCAGTCTTACCGGATCCCTCATTGCCGTTTCCAGCACCCGACCCAGTATTGTTGCCCTTGTTAACCCCCTTTTTCTTTTTAGACATCCCGGACTTAACAAACAACCCACTGCCATTCTCCCCGATATCACCTATAGCATTCTGAAGAAGTTCCCTAGTTTGAAGTGCTGTCTTCACTTATTCTAAGGTCAGTGAGTCTTTACCAACAACAAAAGACTCAAAAAAATTCTCATAGCTAGACGGTAGAGACACAAGTAAAATCAACGCAGCATCCTCATCATCTATTTTAACATCTAAGTTACGCAAATCTAGTAAAATAGAGTTAAGTTTTTCAAGTTGTTTCCGTAAGGGAGTACCTGACTGCACTCGGAGGCTGAACAGCCGCTGCTTCAGCAATAATTTGTTGGTCAGCGACTTAGTCATATACAATGATTCCAATTTCATCCATAGTTCCGCCGCTGTAGCCTTATCAGCGACCTCCGTGATGATACGATCATCCAAACATAGAAAAATGGTAGAATGAGTCTTTTCCTCCATTACTGCTAATTGCCCGTTAGTTAACCCGTATTTCGACCCCGTAGTAGTACTCTTTGAAGCCAACGGACGGCAGATTTGCTGCTGTTTCAACAGAGCCTTCATCTTTATTTGCCATAGACCGAAGCTATTTTTTCAGTAAATTTCTCGATTCTTATTGTAGAATCTCCATCCATTGTTCCACTCAAAAACTCTCCAAGGACTTAAACTTGAGCTCTTGATGCCAATTGTTGTGCGACAGCGGAAGCAAGTTCGATGAACAATAATGAAACAATAAGAAATTCAATGCAAACAATAAGAAAATGACACAAGAGATTTAACGTAGTTCACTATCAATGTGATAGCTAAGTCTACCGGCACCGAGATCAAATAATTTCACTATGATCGTAACGAATTTACAAAATGAATTACAATCACACTCACAAATTTATTGGCTCACTTGTGATCTCTCTCAACTTGTGAATCCTTATGTATTAATCCTAAAATGGGAGATTAAATACTAATGTCTAATAAAAGGAAGTTATTAATAATAAACACAAAGTAACCGTCCCAAAAGACACCTCCCGTGAAAAGAAACCGCCATTTCGCGAGCCATGTACAACTACGTGAACCGCGAAATGGAGACAGAACGCACTCCGCGCCCCGCGGACTGAGTTATCAGCTTCTTCACGCCCCGTGGAGTTTTCTGTGCCCTGCGGACCTCCTCTTTGACCCATACTCATCTTCTTTAATGGTGCTTGCTAGTTTGAGTCACCATTAACAACATTAATCTTATTAAATTGGTTTTGATGGGTAGTCTTATGGTATCATTTTTTATAGTTTTTATTCTTGTTGATAATATTTACATTTAAAGTTGAATATAGCAAAACGCAAAAGCTTATATATTGCAAATATAATATTACTAACACCTTCAAATCACACAACTATTAAAAAAAGTGGTGGAGATATTGAAATTGTGTTGATATATTATAGGAAAAGAAAAAGTGTCGATGCAAAAAAAAAAGTGGCGAGAACAATTTATTAAAGAGAACGTTGCAAAATTATAATACAAAAAAATGTTGATTTTCCAATAAGTAATTTAGTTGGAAGTTTCTAGGTGCAGGGGGTTTCAAGATACCAACAAGAAGCAATTAAAAGGATGAATAAAAATAAAAAGTATTGCTGATTATTAGTAGCATAAAAGCTAGTAAGAAAGGACTACTCCCTCCGTCTCAATTTGTCTCATATTTTGTTTTAAATTATTTCATTTGTTCTATATTATTTTTCTATTTGAAAATAAATTCACCTTCTTTAATTATCTTCCATACATTTAAACTCATTTAATAATTTCATCCACATACTTTATATTTTTAAGTTCAACTTCAATTAGGCCTGACAAAAGTTGACCCGACCTGTTAATCCAACCTAAACCTAATTTGAAATAAGTGAGTCTGGGTTGAGATTTTGACCCAATTAATTAAATGAGTCGACTTGATCTGATCTGTTTATTAAATGGATTAGGTTCAGGTCAAATTTTAAACTTGAAAAAAACCTATATAACCCATTCAATTAAATGTGTTAATTTCGAGTTAAATCATATGTATAAGCTAAATTTATTTCATTTAATATTTTCTTATTTTTCATAATAAATACAAAATAAACAGCAAAAAAAACATAAAGTTAAAATTAAAGCCAAAAAAATTAGATTTAATCAACGTTAAAAACCTTAAAACGAAAACAAAAAAATTATAAACGGGTTAAATGGGTCGAAATCAGGTCAACCTGATCTGTTGCAGGTCGGGTCAAGGTTGTGAGTTTCGACCCAATTAACTAAATGGGTTGGGTTTGGGTCAAGAATTTTGTGACTTATTTATATATGACCTGAACCCAAACTCGATTCAACTTGATCTGTTTGACATGCCTAACTTTTATACACCTTCGTCTTCATGCAAAATCTCTAGATAAACCGTCATTAAATTTTAACTCGAAATAAAAATATGTGATGTTATAAGTTATAATTGTGTTCATATCTTTTACAGTTGAAATTATTATTGGTTTTTAATTCTTAGTTTGTTATTTGATCAAAATTGGAAAATTTAAGAGAAACTTTGACAATACTTCAAATTGGTTTTTTCTTTAATTTCTATTTTTTTATACTTGCAATAATTCTCTGAAGGAAATCATACTATCTCTTAAAGATAATGTATGTAATTACAAGTGACAATTTAAGAGATACTTTGACAATTGGAAAATTTTTATTGATTAAATATCACCAACATGATATATACTTAAGTAAATTGTCAATTTCTAAAATAAAAAAAAAACTTAATTAATAACTTCATTTAAAAAAACATTACAATATAACTAATCCTTCAATTAGTTAATTACCATATTTAATCATACTATCTATCATATCATATCATGTCATCATACATTATATTAAAAAGATTGAAAATTTTCAAGTGTCACAACTAAAGAGAGTCTGTCCAATGAAACTCATTTATTGACTAAAGAAAAATAACATGACATTTGATCTTGACCAATACCTGTACCATTAAAGTATCTTTGACTAGCATTTATTTATAGTTAAATTGAGTAAACTAGAGAATATAGTGTACTGTATAATATATTATTGACATCATATCATATCATACATTATACTAAAAGCCTTGTAAATTCCAAGTGTCACAACTAAAGAGAGTTTGCCAAATGAAACTTATTTATTGGCTAAAGAAAATGACATGGCATTAGATCTTGATCAATATCTCTACCATTAAAGTATCTTTGAATGACATTTATTTATAGTTAAATTGAGTAAATTAGAGAATATAAAATATTGCATTATATATTATTGTCAATTTCTAAAATAACAGAGTTAATTTATACGTATAACTGTCAAATTGAGTATTTTTATAGCAAAATATCCCTGGCTTTTTTTTTAATACCCCTATCATATTTTTATATAAGACAATGCTAAAAAAAAAAGGTGCATTGCACGCACTAATATGGATAAAAATGCTCTAAAAGATTGAATAGAGTATCGTTTCTTATTAATGTGGGCTAAGCCATGTTTGAAGGATGGGGTCAATAATATGAACCTTTTGCTAAGACAGTAGACAGCAAGAATATATGTGACATGACCTGTAAAGTTCCAAAGTCATACGCAAAATACAATTGCATTGGATGCCATCCACTTATAAAAAGCTTTTTTTCTTGCATAAATGCTCTTCTTCACTTGGGTAGCTACCTCTTCATTGCGATAACTACTTAACCCTTCCTTCCAAACATCATTGAAAATATTTAAAGAAGCCACCATTATCCCGTGGCTGCTTCCTGTGCATTGTTTTTTCGGATAAAATCTTTTTGTAAGAATTTAGTATCAACATTATTGTCCTTCCGTATTCCTTTTAACTATTTCAATGTTAATATTACTTTCTTTACTTATCCCTTTGCAATCATTATTAATGAATATTGCATCGTCATCATCATTTAGAAATAACGGAGAATTATATGCCATCAATTATCATTATCTAAAGAAGCAACCATTATACCATGTGTCTACTTGTTGGGCATTGTTATTTTCCCACCTAAGGCCCTCTTCTAAGAATTTTACTAATTACTGCAATATTAACATTAATTTTTATTACAAATAAGCTTAAAGAATGGAATAGGTGAGAATCAAATACAAAACCTTTTTAAAAAGTGGTAAAAAATTAAAATGAATGGAGAATAAGAATCAATATGAAATACCATTGGAATTGGTATATTATTACATGTTAGTCGGCCTCAATCTTTTGGGATTAAGGTTCTAGACATCAGCCCTTAGGTCAATCCATGATTCTGATGACTTGTCTACTAAAATTGAGATGGTAAATTTGACTTTTCGTTAAATTTATTAGTATGACTTTTGGTTCTACTATTTACTATAATCTTGGTGTGAAGCCAAGTATTCTAAGGCCACAGCGACATCGCTAATGAGGGGTCGGTGAGCAGGTACTTCCTGAAGACATATGGCTACAATTGCGACAAAATGTTGGAAACAGCACCATGGATAACGGCGCTGCAATGCTGGATCAACCAGCTGAATATATCGCTTTTTATCCTTGAAGCAAGGACGTGCCTGCACAGGATACATGTAAAATAGATGAGCCTTATAGGAGATGGATGATGATGGGCCAACATAACTCGACTTAACATAATTATATCATCATGCAAGAATCAGTCTCCCAATCGGTGCGCTGGCCTTGTGCAGACTTACTAATAAATAGGCTCAGCTGCTTAAAACACCCTCCATTGCCACTACGGCCTTGGATTAATGATCGGTATTCTGGAAAACCAAATTGATATGTGACATACGAGGACAATAAAATACTTCCTCTATCCCGATCACTTCTGAACTTGTCTAGATTTCTATATAATGTTACATTACGACCATTCCAAAGAAAGACAATTGTCATTGTCGGAAAATAATCCACTTGCGATCCCACATCGAAAAATTAGAGAGGTTGACTATCATATATACTTGATGGGCTGCTCCTCCTAATATCAATTAGTTTTAAGATGGAACCTCGCATCGGGTTTATGTGCAGTCAACTCTCCTCTCTTGCGGGTAATTCTAGGTACAAGCCCAAATCTTCAGTCATTTGACGAAGGTGAAAGTTTATATGTGAATGATAATTATACCATCTTTCAAAAAATTTTCTATGAGTTATCCCAATTGAATCCTTTTAGGGATGACGGGAATGCAATGAAACCCCCAATTTCTACTTTCCAACACTAATCATATCATCTTAGATCTTTGGTTTTTAATGTTCCCTTCATTTTTCAAAGGGAGGATGGGGGAGGAGGAGGTCGAAGAAACCAGGCCAGCTAAGATGTGTACACATAGAATATTAAACATCAACGGTATGTCAAGGTATACGATATCAACTTTTAATACGGATATATAAGAAGATAACTTACCCAATTGATTAGATTCTGCTCTGCGCGACTCCTATTTGGATCAATAGACTTGCGTCCACTGATAATTTCCAATAAAACAACACCCAAGCTAAATATGTCGGATTTCAGGGTGAGTTTACCACTCATGGCATATTCGGGTGCACAATAGCCGTAAATTCCCATCACACGGCTAGAAACATGGGTCCTGTCACCAACAGGTCCCAACTTAGCGAGCCCAAAGTCTGAGAGGATGGCATGGAATTCATTGTCCAGTAATATATTCGCGGGTTTCAAGTCACGAAAGATAACAGGCGGGTTGGCTTTGACATGGAGATACTCCATACCCCTGGCAGTATCAATGGCAATTCTCATGCGTGTGTTCCAGTCCAACAGAACCTTCCCTGGGCCCAAGTCTGAGAATATTTCAATACGAAACAGAATTATCAATATCATATGGATACATAAGAAAAGTTAAAAGAAACTAGCAACAAGTTCAAAACAACTAATCAAATTATAGCATTCAAGACTAGACTGATCTATTGGTTCATGTGGACAGCCACTGGAATTGGGTATTGGTTCATGTAGCCGACCTCAATCTTTTGGGATTAGCAGTCTGACACTGAAATCCAAAATGCATATACATCAAAAAGGATTGTACCGAAGGATAATCGTGCATGGAAAGACCCACATGATCAATATTAATGACTGAGGAACTTAACCTAAGAAGGCAGCATTTGTTAAAGCCAAAAAATCCATCTTAAACGCACAAGAAAAACACCACATGGGTGGGATCAGAATTTCTTATTAGTTTACTATGTGGCGGAGACTGATGATACATCCTGATTAATTAGACCTTTATTAACATGTATCTACTAGCTTGATCGAGACAGGTAATGTTCAATACATTCATAATCCTAGACCCTCAAAACCAGTCATTTCCATTCAAAAGAAGGGACGAATAATGCAAAATACAAAAAAACTCCATATGATTGGCTTATCAAAAGAAAAGATAGTATGAAGTGAAATTCATGATAGTGAGAACTCGGAATCAGTAGACAAAGTAGTCTAAACATATTTGAAATAACATTAAACAGGACATGTTTTCTTTATAGGCAGTTTCTGCTTTGTGATAACGACAAATAAATCACCCGTAAATGATCAAACTGAATCAAATTTCTTCTCTTTAGCGTAACAACCAATGCCTATCAGCATAATCATCTTATGCATTATGCAAGAACCGACCTTTAATATTACTCGCATACTGTTTACAAAAAGTAAAAAAGCAGACATATAGGTCCAATTATTGTTTCAAATTAGGTGTGTAAATATAGGTCCAATTATTGGCATGTCACTCCTACAGAAAACTCATCATAACTCGTAAATCGAAGGAATATTTCTTCGGGAGCCACTTGATAACCATTTCCGAATAACATATATAGACATAATGGACATTTGTGGCTATATATTTACACACCTAATTTGAAACAATTACTGATAGATTACAAGACTTATAAAACATTTCATTTGAAGTGATAGACAGTCGGGTTTTCAATATACTCCAGTCCTATATGTGAACAGAACTATTTCTTAATTTTTGAAGGTTTTGATGTTAGTTAGAAAGGGTTATTGTGTAGTAAGTTTCCATTAAATTCAACCCCTCAAATGAGCCGCCAACTCTCGTGATTGTTGAGGCGTCCCATATAGTTCTCTTGCTACCTAGGGTCATTACGATAAGGTAATTTGAGATCAGGTCATTAGGATAACCGGCTACACAAATTTTAAACCAAACCCCAATTCCAATCCTCTACTTAATCTTCGTTTGAACAATGGCATCCCAAAATTTTCATTATACCCAGCTTCAATGTGACAGATCTTGTATTCCTGTCCCCTTCTAACTTATAACATTGATTATTGATCTCCAAAAGAGCCATAATAAACTAAAGCCACATAAAACGTCATGTATTATGTGTTAACGAGATCTACTGATCAAATCTTAATGTATCCTGTTGGATTTAATTAATTAGTCTGTTCTAACACAGAATCTTATAAATAAAACCATAAAAAGAAAAGGAAAAAAGGCATCCTAACACCATTTTCAATGTTATAGCTTGAATAAATATACCTATATAAATTAGTACAATACACAAATGGTCAAAGTCAGCATAAACTAATCTCTAATCTCTAGAATCTAAAACGAAGATGTAATCCGAAAGCACCAATTGTGAACAAACAATAAACAAGCATATTATAAGCATAAGAATAATTTCAACTCATAACACAAACAAGAATAATCCCAATATATATGTATATTTCCGAATTACTTACCGAATAGATGATCTTCCAAGCTACCCTTAGGCATATACTCATAAGCTTAAGAGTTTTTCATCACCATCAGTGCAGTAACCTTTTAAGCTCATAAGATTCGGGTGGTGAAGAAGGCTAAGCATGAGAATTTCATATAGTAGTATCGAACTTTTATAAAACGCTAGTATTAGCACTTTTAAAAGATTTTTCCAAATGGTAACATCCAGTTTATGCCTTATCTAACTGGCCATAGCATTTTCCGTTAAATTCTTGTCAACTTCCGTTTAATTCACTATTTTAACGTTTTCATCCTTATTAAGTGTTGATTGTTGTCTTTATGATTAGCCCTAACAAATGAAGGGTTCTGCGAGGGTTTCTTCTCTTTTAGATGATTATGATAACTAATTAACTATAGTACATCAACGCTCCATTATTTTTTTGTTTCCTTTGGGAGGAACTCTTGTATGAGACTTTATTTTTATTTATTTTTTATTTTTTTTTATGGTGAGACATATTTTAGTCCGTGACACTTCGTCAATAATCATCTTATAGATCCACAAATGCACAGGTAGTGAGCGTTGACTTGCATACAACGCATGATGAGTTTCATTCTTTTCCAAAACCGTATGGTATTAGGAAGATTACCCATTAAGTATTACATATAAGTCTACAACCCACTATTTTAAAGATATGAGATCTTACTCACATATAAAGTATTTCCAACAACATATTCATATAATAAATCTATCAAAAATAATTTTTTTTACCGTGTTGTGAGCATGGAATTTAAGATGTACTCCCTAGCTCCAAAGTTTGTTATATAGTACCCCCTCAAAACCTACCAATAAAGTGTAATCCAACCTATTTTTTCTCTTCAAGTATTTGGCTAAAACTAATGGAAGCAAAAATAGTAGTTAGTCTGGTTTTAGCAGCCTTGCTAGCAAGCACAATCTTTACTTCCAAGTCCCACTCTCTAGACGAGATTGCCAATAACAATTTTTTTATAAATCCTAATATAAGTTGTTGACTTTTTTATGTGACAATTAAAGAAATGACTTTTTAATACTTTTTTTTTTCTTTCTTTCTCTTTGATAGCACAAGTCAACTAGATATTAACTTTTTTAAGTCGTCCATTTCTCATTGAAGGAGATGCATAGTATTACATGAATTGATTGTCAAGTTGCCTAAAATATACAAGCACACAACTCTGATCTACAATAACTTTTTTATTGAGAGTTGGGGTCAAATTTTGGGATGCCTGTTCAGTGTCCACAGCAATATATCTGTCATCAAAGACATTCATGCATGTACATTGTTACATTGACTAATCTAGTTCTTATGAACAATCCTCTCTTAGTTGAGATGCACCACTCTGCAATTCTAAGCCAAACTATACTACTAATTTAAGCCAATTTGATTAGATTTTTTTTTTCTTTTTTGATATTGATAAAAGAGATTCATATGTGGATTTTTCTCGAGTCATAGAACTCTTTGATCATACTCTCTTTCACGGTATGAGTTGCTACCTTCCTTTCCTCGTGCCCACGCCTTCCTTCCTTCGTCCCCAGACCCTGATCATAGTTCCTATGAGTAGGATACACTAATTATGATGATGATGATTTTGATAAAAAAATTTGATAAGATTATTGACTCTGTATAAATTAACTTCTCTCTATATATATAATATGTCATCATAAATCAAGATATCTAAAACCTTTACAAGCAATCTAGGGCAATATTGGAAATGGGACGCCACAATAGTATGGTGTGGCTGCCTATTTTGGCAATTATGGTGGCAAGTATAAGTATAACTACAAAATGTCAGCAACCTGGGAGGACTACTATAGCTCCTGAACCAGCTCCAACTTCAGTTGTGGAACCAAAACATGTTCTAGATCTCGCTCTATTTTTTCTAGGCCTTTTCGATATAGCACCAGAACCACCAACACCATCAACACCCCCTATGCTCAATCCTATAGCACGACCACGACCAGCACCACCACCACCACCACCACCACCATTTATGATGAATCCAACACCACAAGTGATTCGTCCATCACAACCGAATGAGATCAATCAAACACCATCGCCAGTGTTTAAAGTGCCTCGTTCATCACCACCAAAAAGGCCAAATCCACTATCTCCACAAACAATCTCAACTCCTTCCGATCCAATTATGGAGCAAACACCTGCGCTCAATCCTACAATATCACCATCACCCCCACAAGTTGATACGCAGCCTCGTCCACCGCCAATGCCTATGCCTATGCCAAATCCTCCACCAATAATGCCTATGCCAAATCCTCCAGCACCACCAACACCTATGCCAAATCCTCCAGCACCACCAACACATATGCCAAATCCTCCAGTACCACCAACACCAGAAAGCGATAATGAGAATGATGATCCTACATTGCCATAAAGGCATAGACCCCTTCCAGAAGATCGACTTGTATGATTTTGATCATTTCTTTACAATTGCGCTTTTTTTGTTTCAGTGTAAATTGCTCTTCATATTTTTATTAGAAGATTGGGTTTAATTTCATCAAAGAAGAGTGCAATTTGCACATTCTAATAACATGCGTTACAATTTATTGCTTCTGTTTTTAACATGTATTGAGGATTGCAGATTGCTGGTGTAAAGTAGTTAACCACACAAGCAAATACTCCAAATTTTTTTTATTTTTTTTATACTGTACATGTCTACATGAACATCTATATATGTAGATGACAAATAGCAACTCAACAGGGTATCTGGGGGTATATGTAGATGAGAAATAGCACTAGTCTAGTTTGTTCCTTTAGTAAGTCATAATCCACTATCTAATCCAAACTATATCTTTTTATAGTTGACAAGAAAGTATCTTATTATTCTACATGTAAATCAATAGTAAACTCTAATGAACTTCACTATTATAAGAATTAGATTGTCGTACATCCAATGACTGCTTCCCATCGTCGAAGCAGGATCCACTTAGCATTTGGTTGATGACATGGTGGTGTTGTATTACATGTATAACTCCATCTACATATGTTGATGTCAGCCTCTATAAAACACCTTCACCAAAATTAAGCCTTCTCCTGATAAACAAAGTCCTATTTTTGAGGGGCTAGAAATGGGGGAGAACGTTGGTGGAAAAGTTTTTGGTGATAATGGTAGTGACATTGGCAGCTATTATGGCCCCAGCATTAACACCTGCGTTGATAGTCCCCCGTGAACAAACCACTGCCAATAAGATCATTGCCAATGACTACGTTGTTTATTAAATAAATAAATAAATTCAGGGCGTACCTATTAAGATGCCTGGGTTGCCCAGGCACCCCATTAAAAAAATTTAAGTTTTCTTTGAACCAGTCTCGAACCCACAACCCTTTGATTATTTAAGTCGAGCAATAACCACTGTACTACTGCAGATTTAAAAATTCTCAAATCCCACGTAATGCGAATCAGTCGACGCTTCGACTTCGAGTCCTCCACAGTCCCAAACCATATTATTACCCAATTCATTTTCTCCTGTTTGTGAATTCCCATTCAACGCCTTCACAGTCGACGACCATCAACCACCACCACGACGGTCGACGACTCGATGGACGGAGACGAAAGTTCTCCACAGACTGTCCACTGTCCTTCATTGTCGACAACCTCTGTTTAGTGTTTAAAGTAAGTTTTAAACTTTTATTTAGGTTTTGGGTATATTATTGTCAAATTTTGCTAATTGCTACTGATGTAAATTATTGCTAAGTTTGCTAATTGTCAAAAGCCCCTGTAAATTATTGCTAATTTTTCTAATTGTTAAATTACGGCCATCAACCATTTCTTTGTATTTATTGAGTAATTTATTGTCAAATTTTGCTATTGATGTAAATTGATGATAGTTTTAACTTTTAATTCTTTGATACTAAGTGATGATAGGTTTTAGTAGTTTTAATTATTTTTTTATTATTATAGTTTCAGTTTTTAAAATGATGCGAATAAAAATTTTTTAAAGAAGAGATGGATTAGTAAAGTTTTATTTTATTTATTTTATCTTTTTATGGAATATATCATATTTAATTAATGTAATGCAAAAAAAAAAATTATTTGTTTAATTGTACTTTGAGATGCATACTTTAAAAACTTGTGCAACCTTTTTCCGAGGCCTCCATTTTCTCCACTGTCCGTCAACAACCTTCCTCCTTTCTTATTTATTATGACCAACTAAGTATACCATTGTCTCATTATAATTATACCCACCTTAGATTTCTTTCAAATCCACGACATATACTTCATAAACATTTATAAATTTAATTGTACATCTAATTTGTTTAAACTATACAATTTAATAAAATTAAATTAATATTATCAAGTTTTTGTCAATAGTTTTAATAAAAATATAATACTAATACTCTCTTATTCCCTTTAAATGTCTTATTTAATTTTTCAACATTATTCATCAATCACTTTTATTATGTTTTTTTTTTAATCTATAAGTTAAAACATAGTCAAGTGGTATCTTGTTTAATTCGTATTATTGTAAATTTTATTAATATTAACTTTTTATAATTTTGACTTAAGTACAGTAAAAAATATTTAAGATTGAAAACGCGCATTAACAAATATGTCAAAACCTAAATGAGAAAGTATATTGGACGAGTATTGTACGGAGCGGCTGTATTAATTTTTTTAGAGGTGCTTTCATGACATTTTAAATTTTTTTAAAAAAATTTTGCAGTGTATTATTTTTTTTTTTATGTGTGATTATTCTTCTATTAAATTCCAAAACACCGTCTATGCGGGAGCTGGTGAGTAAGATTGAATAATGAAATGTTGTTGTGTGATTGTTCTACCTATATACTCCCTCCTATTCAGCTGAACTGTCCCATTTGACTTTTCACACTTGCCGAGGCAACATTTTAACTCTTAATATCTCAAATTATGCTTAATTAAAAATTATAAAAAGTTGATATTAATAATCCTTGTATTGAGACAAATCAAACAAGATCCCATATGACTATGTTTTAACTTATAGATTAAGAGTAAAATACAAATTAAGAGTGATAAGTGAATAGTGCCAAAAAAAAAATGGGACAATTCAGCTGAATAGGAGGTAGTATATTATTATTTTATAGCACTAAATTATAATTACGGGTTGAGAAATGATTGAAATCAAATGAATGGAGTAGGATTTTTTATCTGAACGGTCCATTGGTTCATTTTGGGGAACTAAACCCCTTGGAGATATTATTGTGAAGGTTTTTATAAGAAAATTTAGTACAAAGAAATAGGTCTTATGAAACTTTAATACGAAGCATCGAGACTTTAAAGATAAAAAAAATATTATATCTTATTTGTCATATTAGAGACTTGAAAGGAAGAGATGAAAATAAAAATCTCAACTAAAATGTCATTCTCTTACTCAACTCCCTCCCACCTGCCAAACACCCACTTAAGTAATGTACTTAATTATGAGAGATGGAGATATTGGATGATGTGAACAATCTTTTTGAGTTATTGTTTTGAAGTTGATAGTGGGTTTAGGGAATTCTTGTTGATCGTTTATTTTTTGAGGTTGTGTGGGTAGGTTAAAAGAGACAATGTAGACGGCAACGTTGATGCTTCTGAATGCCGGTTGAAACGGGTAACCTTTGATGTGTAGCTTTTAAATCTTTGTCGAAAAGTGTCCAATACTGTATTGATCTGAGTGGTAGTGTCAATTTTTGGAAGGTGGGAGCTAAAGACATGATGAGGGAAGGAGAGCGAATCTTTCTTCCTATTTGTGTTATGGAACCACCTATCAAGAAGCAGGAGTATGAATGTAGCGAAGAAGAAATGAACTTCATTCGTTGCCTTGAGATATATAAGGTGTGATATCCTTTAACTTTTATTTTTACTGTTGTTTTGTGAATTTGGCTTGGATAATGACTCACATTCTCAATATGTTGTGAAATCAGGATTCTGCCATAATTGCTATCAACAAACCCCTAAAACTGCCAGTATAGGTAAATGACAGGTATAACGTGCATTTTGTATCCTCTGCTTTGTAGAAGAATGTGCAGCTTCGATATGTAAGCATTTTTACTTTAAAATTATGACTTACTGTGATGATTGATCGACATTCTTCAGGTTGGCCTTGGGATTAAAAAGAGTTTAGATGAATTGGCTGCCACATGTCTTAGATATGACATCAAGGAACGTCCAAGATTGGTGAGTTATGTGCATACTTTGTTTATGTGTTGTCATTCTTGTGGTTGAACCTATTATTCTGAGTCACATTTTTTATCAGTGGCCACATTGAATCGTAGGGGTAAAGCTCTAAGCGGTTTCGGACCTACCAAACCAGTAATCTGCATCATACTGGTGTAAAAAATCATGTTTTAAGCCGGTTGAAAAGATATTTCATAGTTTTAGCTGTTTTTTGGCAGTGCAACAATCGCATTACCCCGTCACATCTGAAACCCAATTGTTGCAGAATATTTAGAGTACAATCTTAGAGTGTAAAGTGTATTAGACTTCTAGTTATAGCACCACTGGTAACATAACATCAAACTGTAATGTGACTTCAAAAATCATTCATAGTTTTAGAAGGTAAACAACTTATTTGTTCTCATGAAGCTCACTAGTAAGAACTTGGGATGCAGGAACTCTTGTCTGTTGAACATGAATATTACTGGAGTTAGCCATATGCATACTTCTTAAAGTATAAGGGGAATTATGTACTTTACTAGCAGAAAACATGCTAGTTGGTTTTCTTTACTGCATCTGCACTTGGAAGTTCATGATAGGACTATAGGAGATTGGTCTGCGTGGGTTCAAATTAGTTAGCTAATGTAACAAAGTGACTTGACATTTTTATAAACTTATTGTTGTTTGTTTATGTCCAATTTTCAACTACATTAAAAGATCACTATTAGGGATTATCAACTTGAGTGTGATAGGTTAAACTAAAATCTCACAATTTTGAGTTGGTCATATCCTTCCTTTATCAACATTTATTAGAAACAATGTCATTTCTAGGTATGGATACCGCTGGTAAATCATTTTCGTTTACTCCGTTTCGTGAGGTTCATTGTTAGAAGTTATGTGGACTTCTAGCGTTTGGTGTTGCTTCTTTGTTTTTGGCACATGTCTTTGATTGGATGGAAGATTAAAACACTTGGTAGATTCTAGTGTATGTGTTTTTAATTGTAGTGTTTTGATGGAATGTTTGAACTATTGTTTTAGTTTCTAACTAGTTTAATGCACCCATTAGAAGTGGCATTTTACTTGATGATATCGTGTGTGGTTTCCTTTTGTTTTCGCTTAGAATATATGAAGGTTGGATAAAAAAAAATTTTTTGCGATCTGTCTGCAATTGTAAGTCGCCTGATAAGTTGACTCGTCTCAACAGAAAAGAATTGAAGAAGAAAAAAGGGGTTGAGGACAGTGTAAAAATACATATCTTGCCTTCCTGTTTAAATAAGCCCGTTAACGAGAAGTTCATGTTTTTTTTTAGGTTCACAAACTCGATAGAGATAGTAGTGGAATCTTGGTAATGGGAAGAACACAAACAAGCACAACAATTCTTGAACAATTGTAAGTCGTCTTGTAGAAAGCTATGCCTTTTTATTGATTTTTGAACAATAGATGCATTCTCAATTTCTTTTTCGTTCTGCTTGGATCTTGTTCATGTTTCTGTAGATTTTTTCATCACCAAATGCCATTAAATAAATTATACATAGGTTTCCACTTAAGCAAGGTATGGGGGGCCTTATTTACGCAATCTTACCTTTTTAATAAGAAAGATTTATTCTCATTGACCCTTAATAGCAAACATTACCCACAACGTCACATAAAGTGCACATAATATAATGAGTCATTTTAGTACAGTTCATTATAATCGTAAACCAAAGAATTATAAATCGTTGGCTCCACTAAGAATGGACAATTCAATTTTGTATGTCACAAGGAAAAATCTCGATCAGCTTTGTTTTTTGTTATTGGCTATGTAGGCAAAAGCTTCACGATCTTAAGGTTCTTTTGTTCTAGTTGTGGGTAGTCTTGGAAGTAAGGCAGCAAAAGAGAAACATTTCTTTGATACTCATTTGGCACGTTTCTATAGCATTGAACAAGTATGTAATTCCTCTAATCTTCAATGCCAGTCTTGCAGTTAAGTGGTTCAATTTTTTTAGATTATTTTGGCAACGAAAAAAGATCCAGAGAGTGGGAAACCTCCCACTATAGTAACAGAAGATAACATACAGTTGCTTTTTGACATACAACAGAAGGTAATAATGAGGCTTGTTTGCAATTTCCATGAAAAGTATCTATTGGGTCACCGTTCATATAAATCGATAACTACCTGAAATTTTCTTATTTGTTGCATGTTGACGAACTTCGGGTGAACTATTCAAGGCATATGGTATCCTTGTCTGATATTTGTTTAAAGCCTCTAGGTGAGGATTGTGCCATCCAAAGCATTCTTCAGGTATATGCACCGAAGTCTAAGTCATATAATTGTGATCTGAATATCAATTAAATACATATATGCTTATCCATAATTTTGGCCCGATGAATGTTTAAACATTAAAAGGAGGCGTATACTTGAGTTGATGCGGCGTTTTTGTTACACTTTTTAATACCATTTTTCTTGAATTCACATGATATCCCATAACATTTTTAACTAGTATGTTTTTTTTTTGACAGTATTCCAGATGGATCCTTACAATTATGTTGAATATGGAGGCATTCAACACGCTTTGTATTGCTTTTAGGTATTGTCTTCATGAACTAATCTAATTGTTTTTTTGGTGGTGGTTATAAAGTGAAATTCATGTGTAGTTATCTGCTATGCTTGCAATACAAATGTTAATCTACAGAAAAAAGTCGCATCACTGCTTTGAATCGAAATTTTCAGCTAAAAACAGAGAATTTTCAATAGTAAAATTATGTGGTGACTTGTATGAGCTTCTGTAACAAGCTTATGATCTGAATCAGTTCAAGTATCATGACGCACCAAAGTGAAGCTAGGTATTCTGCTTGCTCCATTTTGCCTCAGCTGGGTGGAGAATATGGGGAATGTAGACTACGCTGTATTCGACAATTGCTAAAAATTGTGAAAGTAAATGTATGTAGATAGATTCTTGTAGGCTATAGCTGGTGAAAGAAGTCCCTGACTCCCAGTGTCAAATTGTGTCAGGGATCTATTACTATATATCTTAGGTTATAAAAACGTGTTACCTTTGTCAATGGAGGTTTGTTATTGTTTACTTTCTTTGCCATTTAACAGCAAAATAATTGAACAAGTTCTTGTTAAAGTTGCCTAAAGACTCCTTGGAGATAATGATTTATGATACTGCTTCTGTCTTTGAAAGATTGAAAGCATAATAACTCTTTTTTGGAGCATGTATTCCGTTGCAGCATTACACATGCACGGACTCATGTTTGAGCGCCTTTAAAGCCCCACTTGATCCAAGCGCTGCTTGGGGAGGATTTTTTGGCAATAATTTTCCGAGGTAATACCTTTTTCAACTATGTTACAAAGCTGCGTGGATAATGGACTAATTATTTTACATTCAAATGTCAGGCTTCTGCATTTGTGGTAACTTACCAAGTTACTAACACGATTGATGAGTCCAGCGATGCAAATGGGAAGGCTATGGAATGGGAAAGAGCTTTTATTAAGTTGGCTAAGGTTTGAACTTTGAACAATACTCCTTGTTTGAGTATGCTCATGTCTTCATTTTTTTATCTATGTTTTGTAAAATGAGGAGAGGATGTGATGGAAGGGGAAAAGAAGATTACTAGTTTTAAGTCAATGCTGAAACTGCATATATCCCTTTGCCTTCTCCGTTTTTAATTAGATGTACATCATATTTGTTGAATTTCAGGTGAACTTTTCTTTGGTTGCGTGATTTGACCGTTTGTTCATTTTCATCAACAGGAGGAGCTGTTAACCATGGTGCAGCCCAACAATCTCAGTTTATCTTTTTCTTCAGAAAGCTCAATTGAGGATGAACTTAAACGGGAAAGCAATGCTGATGTCATAACAATTTTAGTAAGTTATATAAGAGGAAATGTCCTTCTTTTTGTGCTTATTGTTGGTGATGTTGTGATTATCTGCCTGCCAGTTTTGGTATTAATAATGTACTCAAGAAAATTGAGATCTTGACTCTTGACTACTTATTAGTTTAATCTGCGTCAGATAAGCTATCTTGTGATGTTTGCTACATATCTCTTACACTGGGCGACAGACCACATTTGTCCATGTTCTACATTTCATCCAAGGTATGAACTGAATAAACTGTTACCAACTTCACTTTTTACTCAAAGATAGTGTATACATTATGATCATAGTTACCATTCGTATTTTGCTAATTTTCATCACGAATTACATCATTACAAAAAATTAAAGGGTTTGATTTTATGTAATTTCCGTTTGTCAAATGTAGAAGGGTTTGGATTCTTCGCCATTTCTGATTCTTTATCAAGTTTAGAAGGGTTTGGACTTCTTCATTTGGATACTTTTCCTGAGTCTTTGTCGAATGTAGAATGGTTTGGACTTCTATAATTACCATTTGTAGACATTTGATTTCTCTATGCAGTGTTAGAAATAATTTGCCTTGCGTTTTATCTTTTGTCAAATGTCAATTGACAATTCTTGAGTTATTGGATCTATTGTAAATTTTTTTACTTGAGCTTGAATCAATTTTTGGGCACACTGCACACCAGAGGTCTGGTTAAACTGAATGAAAAGTAACAATCTAAAGCAACAAAACACAGTAATTCAAATCATAAGTTTAAAAGCAACATCAGTTTCCTAGATCTATGTGCGCACAGGGAGTCTAGTTGAGAGGAACATCCATAGCTCTAGGCTATGTTACTCTCGAGTGAGGCTAGTCAATATTTGAATGATAATTTATCTTAAAATAGGGAGTAAGGGTTCCTCTACTCCGTCAATGACCATATCAATATCAGCATAATCATTCATAACACATTTCTCTCAACATAATAAATTCAAAGTTTTAATAAAACGATTTATAAAATTGTAGTCTGGCCAGATCCTTTAAGGGATTGCTACTACTCACCAAAGATGCTTTAAAGAGCTAAACCTGGTTCTCCGCGATCACTAGAAGGGTTCTTCGATAATGTCGCCTCCTGAAGCATAACAAATTACAACATCACAAAAGAGCGTTCGATACTACAATCTAAATCGATACAACTTATTGCTTTTCCTCCTAGTCACCGCACCGTAGCTAAGACTTTATTCTTAATGTCCAACAATTTCTCCATTTATACGTCAAAACACCAAATACATTTAATTTTAGAATTCTTTCCCAAAAAAAATTAGTAAAGCCTCAAGTCGCTGCTACTAACAGCGACTTTAAGGTTAACTGGTCAACTCTTTAATCTCGTAGGTTGGAATGAGGAAGTAACTGAGAACTGGAAACTTAAAACGCATTAAGTCGCTGATACTAACAGCGACTTAAAAATAAATAAAAAAAATTTTTAAGTCGCTGTTAGTAACAGCGACATTACACCAAGCCTAGGTTAGAATGTACGGACGCTTATTTTGGGAATAAAGTTTTCACGAAGCTTATTTTTGGAATTAAGTTGTTAAAACATCTTATTTTATTCAAATTTTCTATATTTATGGAGCTTAGGTATAAATCTATTTATCAGTAAACTACCAACTAAAAGTAAAATCCAACTCGATAACATATACAAATTCGTAAATGAGACAGTTTCATATAATTTTGAAGTGATGAGACTATCTTTATTAAGCAAATTCATGTATATTTAATGTGTTAAATGATCACTTATTATTTTGAAGTGATCAATTAAAAAATTAGATTGATTAAATGAGTATGTCTCATACAAGACAAGTTGATTATATTTTATTTATCTATTACTAATAAGTAGAACTACCCATTGGATCAACAAAGTTTTTTCTTATTTATCTTGCCCTTTATCGGAAATATTAAATGGTAACAAATTAAGGGAGTAATTTACATAGGAATGCACACATAAATTACTTCATACTTAAACCTTTGCATAAGTTAGAAAAATCCATATAATTATGATTTTATTAGAAACTTTTCTCCAAGTTCCAAGTCTCCTTTGTAACATTCCTCAAAAAAAAAAAAAAAAAAAAAAAAAAAAGAAACCTTTTTTAACATCGAACATGATTTTATTTTGAAAAACTTGTTAAAAATAATTTCAAATATCACTAAATTGCTCAAAATAAATTATAATATTAATTAACTCAAAATAAGTCATTCAATTGGAGTAAACTTCTTAGGAGTATAATAATCTAAAGTATATTTTTACTTAAATAAATCATGAATATTTTGACTAGATAAATAAAACTTTAGAAAATCATAAAAAGGCTACTCTAAGAGTAATATGAAATATTTTGAGTTAATCTTAACATTAAAAATGATTTTGAGCAAATGAATTATAGTTAAGTTTATTTTTAACAAATTTTCTTTTTATTTTTAAGCCATAAGAATGTACCTAATCGTCATAATCATCTTACCCAATGTATCCCACTCATAGAAAAACTAAACACAGAGTCTGGAGAGGGAAGGACGGCGGCAACTCATACCCATAAAGGACAGCGCGCCTAAAGGAGTCCCTCGGCTCGAGAAAGATAAAGAGACGTAACTACACGAGAAAGATAAATTAAATGCCTATAAATAAAATAAATAAGTGGAACCACCTACAAAATAATAGAAAACAAAAAAAACTAATAAAAGAAACGAGAGAAGCAACAAGGCAAGAACACCAAAAGGTAATCTAAGAAGACATCAGTAGTCTAAAACATGGATATGACGCCTCCAACTACCCCTGTTCCTAGTCAGACGAGATTTAACTCATATAAGTCAACTTTTATTTGCTTATCTCAAATTTTCTCGAGCCTTCAACTTCTCTTACCCTCTACTATAATGCTTTCTACCCTCTTCACAGGATATATTGAATAAAAACATTGAACGTATCACTTAAAGTTATATTAAGTTGAAATTTATTACTAAATCACACGTTAATTAATGGATGCAAGAGCCTAGAGACGAAGCAATATGCCATCGTTATATGTCGAACATAATCCACAATTGTCCAAAAGTAACATACCCCCTTCCTAAAGCACAAAGATACAGATCCACTGATATAAACTTTAAAGACATCTTCAGGTCTAGAAAAGATATAACAATTTGTTATCAAAGCTTACATGCCATATCTAAGCCGAAGAAAAAGCAAGGGGGCAACCTATTTTGCCAGAAGTTAGAAAAATAACCAAGTTGCGAGGTGAATGCATCATTCCACTCGACTCAAAGTGAGGATCAATCTTCACTTGCGAACCAACACAACAAATTTTCACACGTTCGGGGGTGGCCAAATCTTTCCGAATAATTCCTCGACTCGGTTTGCTTGATTTGTGTAGCCATCGATACCAGCGGTAAGAAGCTCCACTGAAGCAGGTCCCATTGCTGCTGCTAAACTTCTTTGGTCCCACTTCACAAGCTGATACAAAAGGAAACATCCAAATACCCAACTTCAATTTTCCTAATGCAGTTGTAAAAATTCTGGCATACTAAATGCAATGCTTGTAAAACTTTAGGGATGAAATAGATAATACTCTCTCCTTCCAAAAGATATGTTCCTGTTTGATTGAAATAATAAACTCATATGATTAAGATGGTGGAACATATCTTGGGGACGTAGGGAGTACTATCGTAAGGGACTCGAGGATAAAAGATGCCTTATTGGGATGGTTTACTACAACACATGGTGAATGCAACAAGAGCCTCTTTTAACACTAAACTTCGTTTAGAGAACTCCAACTCTATTAGAAAAAATATATATGCTCGTTCACTACAGTTTGAGGTAGTAGCTAGCGTCTGAGGTAATAGTTTCTCAAAAGCTAACAAATGAAGCTTTTGTTTGCTTTAAAAATTTTAGGTAGTTTGATTTGAGGAGGTTTATTAAGTGATTCTCATTGCTTATCAATTTTTGTCTTTTAAAAGAATCCAAACACAGCTTCTACCGAACACGTAGTTGACAACTTGACATAGCTAAGTTAGCAGCAAACACAACCTAAGAGCAACTAAAACTTAACAGGCCTTGACTTGGACATAATGCAGATTCAATCATTAAAGTACATAGCAGTAGCATGATTACAGTAGCACTATTTGTAGATACCCTATAATATAAAGGATCTCATTTCATTCACAAGAATTTTGGGAGATGGGTATTTGAATCTCCATTATCCTGACATGGGAAATAGGACTTACCTGTTGGCAGAGGAGTCCAATACATAGCTAAAAAGGTATTCTTTCAAAAACCGTTAGTGTAAAGGAACAATATTATAGAAAGCCTTTCTTATCGCCTTTTTTGCTTAAAACAACTGTAGGAGCTCCTCAAAATATGGCAATAGTAACAATACTTATTAATTATGACAATCAAGTTCCACACTCTGCCAATGAATCTATGATTCAATGAGCAATTATCATTGTCCTCTCTTCTATTACTTTCAATGTTTGATCCTGACTCCCAGGTGTTACAGCAGTGGCGAAGCCATATGGGGAATGTCCTCTCTTCTATCACTTCTAATGTTTAATCCTGACTCACAGGTGTCATAGCAGTGGCGAAGCTACATGGGGGCTGACAGGGGCCGCGCAGTCCACTCTTGCGGTATACTGCTCGTATTGTTACAAGAGTAGTGGAGACTTTGTGATTCAATGGGTATAGGAAGTCATGCTAATACAATGTGTTAGAAGTTCACATTTTCTTGGAAACAATTTTCTTATGTTTTGTTTTTGATATAGTTGTCAATATAAATATATTGATCATATCATCATACTGTTAACAATTTTCTAATGTTTTGGTTTTATTCTAGTGCGATGTCTTATCCCCATAATGGAGAACTTTCGTATATTCAATATCCACAAAATGGAAAAGAACTTTAAATTATTTCATGGGACACTGTCTAATGCCAGAATCCTTTAAACAATGATCTACAGCATAATAAACTTGGAGCAGGCATACAGCAAAACTGGTCGCCTATGGAATTAAAAGGGATATCTATGATGGCCATTAGAAAATTATAAGGGTATTAAAAAAGTTGTCATGTTCATTTCTAATTTTCATTCGATATTCTCTTACCCCTAAAGCTAGCCTATGGGATAAGGCTAGAGAACGAAACCAAGCTTAACCAACTCAAGGCCTAACTCAATAAGGCACCAACTAATAAGCCTTGAGCAATTAGAAGGTGCATTCAGTGACACTGAGGTATGACAGAATGGCTTGGTGATGACAGTCTGTAAGGTATACACCCCCATTTAATAAAGTCTAAAAAAGTTCTGGTTCAACCAGCATTTAAGCTTGAATCAATAAATCATTTAGAAGATTATTGGCTTATCTTACAGCAACTTTTGGATCTCCTTAAAACTCTTTTTAAGAAGAAGTCACCAACTTCACATCTATGAGGTACAAATTCTGAATGTTTCAACTAGGTCAGATGAACATATTTCTTGAAGATAACCCTGCTGAAGGCTTGATGTAGTGCAGAAGAAGAAATACAACAGAATTACAATAAACTATACCAAGTTACCAACAAAATTGCATTTACTTTTTATCCTAAATTCATAGGTTTAGCTTGAAAAGTGTTAAATTTGTCATTGGGCTTGTGCATAACAAGACCCACATCTTAAAACCAATTGGTAATAAGAGGAGTAGCCTATCAAGCTTATATGTTAATCAATCTCTATCTATTTGTTCGATGTGGGAACACATGTAGGTTATTTTTGCAACAATAACAAAGTGTGAAGAAGTAGCTCATGTCCAATCAAGCATTCGATAAAATCAATTAATCCAGAAGATATCATCAAAAGCTCAACAAGGAGATGAAAATACCACTGCGCAAGTAAGGAGAGAAACAAACCTCTTCTTTGCTGAACTCATAGGTAGCCGCAGATTGTGGGGAAAGCCTCCTCATGTAAGCATATTTCTCATCAGGAGAGGTTATAGTTTCTTTGAGTGACTGTAACACCTTTAAAGGTGCTATTATGTAGTCTACCCTGCAATTTAAATGCAATACAATATGATTTAGTAGTTCTTCAAAACTATCAAGCACTTTACAGGACTAATTTCAAATACCAAAAAGATAAATTGTATACCCAAGGAGACTATATAGGTCCTGCTTGTTGCGAACTGCTGCTGCCATTAGCTTTGATTTGTGGCCATATTTATGGATATAATTGTATGTTTTAGTTACCTGCAAATATTTTGTATTATGACATTATGAGACAAGGCGTAAAATTTTTACTTGGCATGAGTTTAAAGATCAGAAATTCACAAGTGACAACTGCCAAGCTATGGATCTGAATTGCAAGGCCTAAGGAGGACCAAATGTTTTCCTCAAACAAAATAGAATCAACGGACAAAATGTTTCATAACATCAACCAACTCCAAATGCAACATGAGTATCTGTATAATATCATAGAGGCTTGAACAAAGCCCAATTGTAAGCATTCAAAACATCAGCAGGCAAAACACATAACAAGTTTGTCCAATTGAACTATGCATATAACTCGTCAAGGCTAAGTGAGGACAGCCTTGAAATTTTCTCCAAAAGACATGCACCCCAACCCCAAACAATGTACAGGATACAATTGTTACCAAGATCGAGGAATGATCCGGGTCGCGGAACGGGATCGGGAACGTAATTCACCATCTTTTAAAATTTGGGTCGGGATCGAAAAATTTTGGGTCGAGAATTTATGAGTCGTGGAACGTTATATATGGGATCGAGAAACGATTTTGGGTCATTTAATTAAAATTTAAAATAAAGGAAAAGAAAAAACCATAGAACAAAAAAAAATAAAAAGGAAAATGAAAAGGAAGTAATAAACACCCATTAAACACTCACGTGATTTTAATGAGTGTAGTTTACTTTTATTTTTTTATTGGAAATGGGCTCAGAAAAAAAACCCAAGCAAATTTAGTAAAAATCAAAACCCTATCAACAAAGATTAATACTCCATACATAGTATTGGCAGCTGTAAAAATCAAATGGCATTCTTCATCCTCCAGTACCACTGTCCAAGGCTTGTTTGTTCTTTTATTTTTCTCTTTTTTCTTTTATTCTTCTCTTTTTATTTTCTTTTTCTTCTTTTCTTCTCCTCCATTTCCCGTGTGATGTTGGAAGTTTGATTTTGTTGTTGGGTTGAGGTTGGATTGATCGAAATAACGTTTCAGATCGTGTATCCTAGCGATCCTGATCGCAATTGACCCGGGTAGAATGATCCAGATCGCAGTTCGCTTGCCAAAGTGGAGATCCCGGCTACATTGGGATAAACATTCAAGCAAGTAACTTTTTGAGTAATTTTTATCAATAACAGGAAACTGAGGGTAGTGAAATTTATAATTCTAATTCAGATAGAACGTTATTTGGTTTGCTCCAAGAGAACTCAGAATACAAGAAATTCAATAGTCACAAATTACAAGACAGGAAACACTAGTTCTAGATAATTATTTATACTGATGGACGAAACCTCCTTTTAAATTTAATTTATACTGAAGTCATTAGAGATGCTAGACATTAAACACACTTAAAGATTATAATCTGGAAGTCAATCTAAAACTCACCAAAGCCAACCCAGGATCTTCCCCTCTTTTAACAGCAGCATCAATCTCAGAGTCACCAGAATGATTACGTGCCCAATCCTGAAGAATTGCAAATGATTTCATACGATGGAAGGCATAACACTGAAATCAACCCTATGCTCACTGTTGGCAGAAATTTTACCCTTAAGCGGCCAACAAATATCTGAATCACAGATGCTCCCGCTTGGGCTGCCGCAGAAGCTTGAGCAAAGCTAAAATATCACAGAATAATCATCAGCAATGAGCTATATGACCAGAATAGTCCCATGTTTCATATATCAGGACAATCAAAAAATATATCTCAATAAAAACTGACAGGTACGTAGTTCCTCCATTCCAAATTTATTACGGCTAATCAAATTTGTTAACTATCAGGGACATTTAACTGATGCAATTAAGTTTATTAGTAACAGACCTCTAGATTTTTCACTAGTCAGTGTCAAAGAACCAACTCAACCAAAAGTTTGAGCTGATGTTTGAACTTTGAAGCGCCAGGTTATATTACATACTCTATCACGACTCCTCACACGAGAGTCCTTTGGACTAGAATTGTGAATGCAACACGGGCGCTACTCATACATGATGCTAAATATTCCACTTAAAATGAGGGGTTTGGATGATTCAAACTCGTGACTATTGTATCATGTTGGTTTCTAATACCATATCAAAGAACCAACTCAACCAAAAGCTTAAGCTGATGGTTGAAGTCCCGGGATATGCCATATACTCAATCAGTCGCGAAAAGATAGTATCCCATATTTTATCAAAAAGTTGAGTGAATGATTGACACTTGAATCACAAGGAAAACATTTTTAAAATTAAACATACCTATAAACAAATGTCAAGTGAGTTTGTATGCCCTCAGATTCAAGCACCCTTACAGCCTCTATTCCCTGAACATAAAGGTAAAAATTTTAACTAACACACTTGCTTGGAGAGAACAATAATTTTAAAATGTAGCGATTAAAAACCTGCCATGTTGAAGGAATCTTAAACAGCAAACGCTCAGGCAGGACACCAACATCATTGTATAACTTCAAAAGGGCATGCACCTGAAATTTTGATAGCATATAAGTTGTAATTAAGAGAAAGAATGTCGCATGGATAACACAGTTAGGCTGTTATATTCTCATAAATTGAAGAGTTTGCAAACTTCAGAGTTCAGGCATGCAAAATTTTTGTGTCTCACAAACTTCAAAGCTTGCAAAAGATGTGCAAAGGAGAAAACAGTCATTTAAGGAATTAACGTAACATGCTAGTGCACCAACTTATGATAAAGAATAAACCACCCATGCTAATGCACCAACTGATTCCTATGTCAAACAAAATATCCATACACCATACTTTACCCAAAAAAGCATGACATATTATGCAAACTTCACTACCTCAAGCCTTCATGCACATTAAAAGCCCTAAATACATTTTAAAAATGGCTACCGCAAACAACATATTGGCCACAAAAGCAGATTGAGGCTCGTAACCACAACTACAACTGAAACCACATTCTTGCATTATAGTTTAGTGCAACTAGAAAAGGAAAATTTCTAAGCACAATTGGTTCAAAATAAAAAATGCGCCACTACTGAACTTTACATGTAATCTTCATAGTCCATACTATGTCTTGTTTACATGCTATGTGACATCTTTTATGTGGTCTGGTGAACCCAAAGACTCCAAATAAAGAAAAAGCTGAAATTCCATATGGATAGCATTAGTAGGGGGTTTGATACTATTTTTGTTTATCTTACTCAACACAACAGTACCTACTCCCTAAGCTGACATCCCTTCCCATTACAGACCAAGCAGAAGAAATCAATGGCGAATTGTTGATCTAGCCAGAAATAACATATCTGAACAAATAGAGGGATTGATAATGTTCTGATGTTATCTCGCTGAACACAACAATAACTACTTTCTGTGCTGACATCCTTTCTCACTGAATACCAAGCAGATGAAATCAATGGAGAATTGGTGATCTAGCTTATACGGCAGAAATAATGTATCTGAATTCTGATCAAAGATTATGGTAGCCACCATTTACTATGAGACTTATACTAGTATTTCCATATCCTCAAAGATCGGACACATACTTCATTGTAAAATTTATGTTCAATTTTGCAGTAACTTGGAACTTAACTGACAATTTTCTCTGCTCATCATCTGACCAAGGCCCTCACTAAGGAGTCAGACTACTCTCTTTCATCCTGCAATGAAACGGAGAACACTAGACCAGTTGAAAGCATAGTTTGTCGGGAAAGGGTTGACGTTAAATGGAGCAAGACCAAAGGGCCATAGCGCAGGCATGAACCGCCAGCATCATTAAAGTGAATTGCATGACTTCAAACAGGGATTCTGAGAGTAAAATAGATTACAACTGTGAGGATAAAGAAACAGCAGTGGTGACTTAATCGTGTCTAAAGTGCACCTTCTTGCGCCTAACGAGCCTTAGGTGTGCCCCATCGAAAATTTGAAAATTTGAGATCGCTTCGAGCAGAGATGGGGCTTTAAGGTACACGTTTATCAACTTCTAAAAAGAGTCCTATTAAGATGGGCATTTGCAGCATGTCAGCAACAAATTAGTGTGTACTATCTAGTATATGACACTCCATTATCTGCATCTCGACATTCCACATTTAATAAAGAAAAAAGACCACATATGACATCACATTTTGCATGAACATAATACACATCAGTATGCATTATGTGATACCATAACTAAAAACTTCATACATGCATCAACATCACAATGTGCCAAGTATTAACAAAGAATCAGCAGATGAGTGGAGAAAGTGAGTAAAATGATAAATACCCTATGAATTATCCCGTGAGTGTCATAAGCAAGACGAGGATCCACTTCAGTCGACACCCTACCTGGTACTAGCTTAGACAAATCAGCACCAACGTTTACCAATGCCTACTCATAATCATGCAAATAACAACTATCATCCAGCAAGAATTAACAAAAAAAACCCATATTTGATCCAGCGAAGTTTAGAGTGCAAAAAAACGGAAACCTTGTTGAGGAAACATGGCAATCGAGCATCTGGCTTGTCAATAGTAGCACACTCAGAGTCAGCCAAAGCAGTATCAACTGCACTCTACAACCAAAAAATAACAACGAAAAATCTTGAAATTATTAAAAACAACAAAGTTGAAAGCATATCAACATCAAGACACATGAATAGTGAATACTCAAATGTTGATGACAAATTAATTAAAGAATAAAAAGACTCGATATTCATACTATCATTACTATGTTAAATTAGAGTTCCACACTTCCACGAAATCATCACATCGTCAACTACTTTAATTTCTTCTCCGAAATTAGAAAGTAGAAACAAATCCGTAATCGGTAATACCTTGAAAATTGTATCAGGAAGACTCAAAATCCCTAGCAAAAGCGATGAGCTAACAGTAGCAGCAGTAGGAGGAAACCTACAATTTCACATTCATTAAAAATCATTTTTTTCTAAATTTGATCATCAAAGTTAAAAAAAAAAAATTAAAAGCAATGAAATGATGAACTAAACCTTTCGAAATCATCAAAAACAACGGTATCAGGGACAATCTCACTAAAGGTCGAAACCGAATCAAGTTCAGTAATTAAACCTTAAAAGAAATACATCATTTCAAGATCAGTAAAATAGCAAGGAACAAATTGAAAAATCAAAATATAGGAGAGAAAAAATTACCAGAATCAAGAGAAGAAGAGAGATTGTTAGAAGAAGCGCGAATTTGAGGAAATGATGATCGTCGGAAATTGAAAACGAGATTAGATCGAACATGGAGGTTCGATATCGATAACTTTCCCTGCATCCATTGAAAAATTGCATAGTTTGAGAAAATATAGTAAGAGAGAAGAAAAAGAAGAAAGAGAGAGAGTTACCTGAAGAGGGGAAGAGAGATAAGAAGGCGGAGATGACAAGGTAGTAGTTGCAGACATTTCTGGGTGTGATCTCTTATGTTCTGAGAAAGTGACTGAGGAGGACTATTATAATTTTCCATTTCATGTTAAAAGTCTTTCCTTATTCTCGGGAGAAAATACGGAGCATCATTTTTTGATACTTTAGAAAGATTTTATTTTTGTCAAAAACTATTTTAAATATTCTTTTATCAAAAGCTACCTAGAAAATTTATTTTGTTGTCAAAGACTATCTATTAAAAGTTCTTATTAAATAATTAATATCTATTAGGAAATATCGCTATTTAATTTCTTTTAGGAATAACATATTTAAAATTTGAGATTTAGACGTACAGTACTCTTATCCCTAAATCCCTTAACCTTCCACTCAAACTAAAATTAGGATTTTAGAAAATTTTACTACTATCCAATGGTTACTGAATTCTTTGTCTCTAAAATTTGATTCACTCCACTAAAATTAAAATTAGATGATAAAGAACTAAAGGAGCATACATAAAGAAGGACAACTTTCAAAGCTTGAGCACAAAGGATTTTAATAGAGAAGAAGGAGCATGATGAATAACCTGTTTCAATCGAAATTATGATTTATAATGTAATGTGTGAATGAAATTGGAATAAGATTTAAATGAGTAGTCACGTGATTTTCACATGAAAGAAGAAACAAAAAATTTGGATGAAAATCGTTAATAGGTAGTCTTTGACAAAAAAATTTGTAGATAGTTTTTGACAAAAGAATATTCTAGGTAATTTTTGACAAAAGTAAGAATTTTCTAGATTATTTCTAAGAATTTTCCCTAAAAACATAATTCAATCCATATAGAGTACATCTCATAGTAAAGACAGCTTTAAATAGCAATTTGTGAAAAAAAAAGCTAGGCAAAGAGTCGATTGGTACTTAACAAAAGAAACCACGCCCATTCAAAGAAAATAAGAAAAATATTACTACCTCTGTTTTATCCGCATGCATTATGGAGAAAATACACACAATTTAAAAAGTGTAAGAAAGTGCGTAATTTTCCAATTTTATCATTATAATATATCTAGCGATGAATAAAAAAATAAAGCAAATAAATTTAAATTGTTCAATATACATTTAGAAATCCATTTTGCCAAAACTAGGCAAGTATTACGATTACAATTACATGACATATGAAGCAAGATGCTTTGCCAAACAAAGGCAATATAAGTAATTAATATCATGATCATATAAAAAACATATTTTGTTCCCTTTCAACTATTCTAAATTATATTTTAATAGAAAAAACGCTTAAAATTAAGATCAAATTTAGCCAACCTATTGCCAATTCAGAACAAAGTGTAATCCATTGCTTGTCAAAGACAAAGTTCGACCTATTTTCAGCAAACAACTTAATTTTAAAACCATTTTTCTCAAATTTATAAACATGACTAGTTTAAATACCACTTAGAATTTTAAAGGGAAACACTTTCCATCCAAATTCAGTGTTAGAGTATATAACATATCATGGGGCCTCAACCATCGGTTTAAGCTTTTGGTTGAGTTGGTTCCTTGACATGGTATTAGAAGCCAACGTGAGAGGTCACGAGTTCGAATCTCAACTACCCCTCATTTAAAGTGGAATATTCAGCGCCTATGCGCATCCACACTTCTAGCCTAACGGGGTCTCGTGTGAGAGGGCATGTTAGAGTATATAACATATCCTGGGGCCTCAACCATCAGTTTAAGCTTTTAGTTGAGTTGGTTCCTTGACATTCAGAAGCAAAGAGAAACTATTAGAGTAAATAATTAATTTAGCCAAAAATCTTCAAGAGTAATAACATCTAAAATAAAATACTTTGCATTAATCAGTCACTTAATTAACAAAATACTAACTGCTAGATTTTTCAATTACACTGCTAAATCTCCACCTTAAACATAAATTTACTGGAAAAGGTGGAGTGATACACACATTTTGTTCAATATAAGGCTTAGTAAAAAGAAGCAAAAATTACAAGCTAAGACTGAAATTTGCAAATAATAACAATGCTGGGCAGCCCTTTGCATTTGCATTGCTGCATTAATTCAAAATTTTAATCTCTACACTAAATAATATATGTATTTATAAAAATAATAAAGACTAGTTAATTAAATCGTGTTCGTCGAACTGGAATTCTGCTCCTTCCAGTGCACCAAGGCTTCCAGAAATTGCTTGACCTGCTCATTCCAAGTACAATTACTGACTAATCCTCTGATTAATTGTGTTTTTATGAAGTTAACAGGATGCAAAAATAAGTTACCTCTGAAGGGTCCTTGAGAGAGTAAGATGCCTTGGTATCTTTGGGCATTGGCGATACAAGTATACCGTAACCTCGATTTCCTTTTCGAAGCGCCTAACAAGATTGGATTTAGCGTTATTATCACATTATTTTACAGTAAACTGGATTATGTAGTGATTAGTGAATGAAACATAGGCTAACTAACCTTAAATGCATCTTCATCAGTTTTGTCATCTCCTATGTAAATTGGCAGCACATCATCACTGTTCCCTAACCCTGTGTTATAGTGTGCAAAAGATCAGAAATTTCAGGGCTGTTGTTATCATGAATGCGAAGGTAAGGGAATCTAGCAAGGGTCTGTCTAGGTCGTGACCGAGATCATTTTGTAAAACTACGACTTATATTGAATTTTGTACCATACTACTAAAGAGTAGTCGTTGAATTAGTTTGGTACAGGTGAGTGTTCGGTCAACCTTATATTAGAATCCTAAATTCACCCCTGTGGGAAGAAATGTGACCCAACCTCACAACAACAAATCTTGTATGAGACCGTCTCGCCGTTAGAGGGGCCCATACAAACAGTCCATTAGTAAAAAAACATAAATAAAAACAACATAATCTGCATTCACACTTGTAGGGGAAGCGGGTTTTTTTCATAGTTTGGGCTGACCCAATTGAAGTCGTCTCATGGTGAGACGGTCTTAACAAAGAATTAGTGACCTCCCAAATGTTGGTGGTCTTCAATGGACATGCCCCCGCAAGCCTTGGCCTAAGGTAGGCTATTTGCAGGGGCTCAATTGTAAGCCCCATCTACCAATCAAAAGTTGGGAGGATACAAAAAACAGAAAATGAGAGAGCCAGAGGTAAAATTAAGTACCAAGGGAATCAAGCAGAAATTCTACTGCCTTCCCCTTGTCCCAGTCAATTACGGGTCGAACCTCTAAAACCTGCATAATTGAAAATCAATACATATCAGTGAATGTTTCTTACAACAAATGTAGCAAATTCAATGAGACAAAAGAAATACATAACAAGAAATGGTAATGATACCTTCCGCCCATGAGTTAAGCACAAACGAGGGTAATTCTTAAGGATATCATGGACCAGCTGAGCAACAATTGGCCAATTCTGTAGTTCAGTTAACAAAAACAAAGCAGCAGTCAGTGTAAGGTTCTATCACATACCCAGCACATTTGTTTCTCTAATATCTCAAAATGTAAATATACTCACTTTCTCTTCTACATTACGGTAATGTACAGACGCACAAAACTTGTGGTTCTCAACTTTTGCGCCTTTGATATCCTTTGTTATTTCAACAAGGGTTCTAAAAACCTGAAAGAATAAACAGAAAACTGACAAATATTAGTGCCATATTCAACAACCGAGTAATACTACGCATTCAAAAATTCATAACGAAAACAGACCTCATCGATCATGGGCAAAAATTCGGTAGCAGGCTGGAAAAGATTAACTTCCTTTTCCTGAAAACCAGAAGTAGGCAAATTCAATGAGATTACATAGGTTGATTACGGCTGTGTTTCATCAGAAGAATCCTAATCTGACCTGCTTATCGGTGGAGTCTTTACAGAGCAAGTAGTGTCCGTTAGGCATTTCGTGCACAGGGCTCATTATATCCATTCCATGGCTACCAGCATAATGTAGTTCGGCTAGGCCTACTAAATCATACACCTGAGACAATAAACAAGGGAGACGCAATAAATTAGTAACAATCGTTAGCTACTAGTATCACAGAAATGTATTAGCGGGGTTGTTTCGGTCATGTGCAAGGTACCCAACTACATAGGGCCCCTAAAATTAAGGGTCTCAATTGTTACTTCACAAATTCTTGTGAAAGACGGTCTCTTTGAGAGACCATCTAGGCCGGCCCATAAAGGAAAATATAGAGTAAGAGTAGGCATTAAGCTTCAATGGCCTGGGCCTGAGAGGCGTCAAAGACACGGTCTCTCAGGAGATTGACTGTTGTCACTTTACGTTAGTTTGATTACTTGATTTCGGACCAAATTTGTAAATAATGTAATATGACCGATCTGAAAACTTAATGCGAGTTTTTTCCCTTGTTTTCACTACTCACCTTATCGCGGCTTCTTCCACTGATGATAGCAGTTGGATAATACTTGGCAATGTTTCTAACAGCAGAACGCATCTGATAATTTGACGAAGTTCATTAGACAAGGATATAGACAGAACAATTAAGAAAGAACAATCAAAACAAAAACAATACAATTAAGAGTTTCCTTACATCATCTGCCATTAGTGCACAATCAGGGTCATCAACGATTGGAGAAAGTGTTCCGTCATAGTCCAAAAAGACTGCAATCTTCTTACCCTTGGCAAAATCTGTAATTTGCTTGAAGGAAGTCAAGGCAGAAGGATGCTTATTCTACAATTCACAAAGAAACCAAGAAAGGTATAAGTATAATGTATAAGAGTCATTTAACCCACATAAATCTCATTCAAATGATAGTGTACCCATAAGGAAAAGAAAGTTACCATCCAAGAAGAATAACTAAAGTCAGTGTCTTCGGAAACAATCCCAACATTGAAGTCCTTTATGTGCCTTTTACGAGGAGGTGAAGACGATTTCATGGCATCTAACCATCCATTGGAAAGAACGTCCTCAAGCAAACCGGCTTTTTTCTTAGGAATAGATATATACATCCCGGGTGAGAACGATGCTCCCGTCTGAGAGCAAGTCATAAGGGTACTCGGATGGATGCCAACTCTTTCCTTGATGGGAGCGGGATCAGTTAGAATAGGGGAAGGTTGGCCTGAGATCATGTCTACCGAATCCAGTTTTCTTACAACAAAGAATGTAAATCTACCGAGTCTAACTTCTTGGATCACAAGGATAACCAATCAAAACACAGTTACTAACTTATGTAATCTACTCAACTATCCTGCGCTCTTGTCAATGAAAAACCACCTATTTAAAGTTTTCTTATCACTGCAGCATGAATCCCGTTTCCAGCTTAATGCACTGTCCATCAATGACGAATTCTCTGAATACTAGTAAAAAAAACACATTTCCCGAATTAATTTCAAGACGTAAAGGCCCAACTGCCATTGATAGAGTATATAACATATCCTGGATTTCAACCATATGTTATATGTTATATATTCTATTAGCCACGACAAAAAATGCAAATTTTATGCAAGCATTACCTCGTCATCTCGAATCCTTGCTGCATTTACACAAGATAGCTGTAAATCTTGTTCTCCAGCCTCAAATTTCTAAGAATATCTCCGACTTTTCGCCTGAAGAAAACTACCATACGAAGCTCAATTAACTGAATGCTCAAAAGTCACAACTCACAACCACACACTAAACAGTATAGACAACCATAATATACTGTTTTGTTGATCTTAGACTGCCGCTTCTTGTAAACGAGGTGGCACAAACAAAGGAGAGACAAGTTGATGAATTAGCAAAGGGATAACTTTTTGTATTGAAGAAACATGAATACAATTATGGAGCTACAACCAAATAGTGAGTAGTGACCAGCATTTATATAGTAATAATATAATTAATGGCCATCACCTTGTAATCTTTATGTTTATATTATATTTATTCATTTTATAACTTATATCCTCAACTACTACTCATGGGCACAATCTAAATGAGTATGTAAACATGATACTCCATGTCATTAACTTGATTTAAACAATGTTGTAATTTCAATTTTTTCCGAGTTTAATGCCAAATTGGAAAGTGGACCACCATCAATTTAAAGAATTTCCTCTAAACAAATCAAAAGGCAAAGAAAGGAAATTCAGGAATTTGAGAAGCATGTAAAATGTACCTATTTACATATTTGGAAGAAATCTTCTCAAAGATTCACTTCCCAATGTCAACAAATCCATAATCACATGTCATTAGGTAAAATAAACCTTTGTTAAAGACGATTTCACAATTTGTTTTGATTCATGTGGCAGACCTTGATTTCGGCCAGCCGGGCTCAACCCCATAAAATATCATCATTATCATCATCTTACCTAGTATATCCCATTTATAGGAGATACACAAATTCTTGTGAAAAATGGTTTTTTTGAGATATTATCCCTAATTGGGTCAGCCCCTTATCATCTTTTTGTTTAATTAAGCTTTAATGGGCTGTGCCTAAGAGACGTCTTTTAAAGAATGGGCTGTGCCTAAAAGACGTCTTTTAAAGAGACGGTCTCTTAAGAGACCGGCTGTAGGAAATATGATTAGGGTCTGAAAAGGAAAGGAAAGCTGCAAACCCCTAAAATATGTACTAATCAATTGATTTTACATTAATTCTCTCGATAAAAAGTGTTTAAGATCCACCACTGGTTGCTAACATGTGACCTTTCAAACTAGAGCACTCCCCTCCAATACCTTATTTTTTTAAGAGTGTGATAATGGAGATTAAGAACTAACTCTTCAAGAACATTTAAAATATTTTCCCTAATAAATATGCCAATAACTAGGCAGTTCACAATAATTTATTTATGCTAAGGTCCACTTTGTCCCCTTAAAAAAATGCTTACTAACAGCTATGTCACCAGAACTCAAGCAGTCGGCACATAAATGCACACCATATAATACTGTGAAAATTACTTTAAATTGAATTGTCACTTTAGGTAAAAAGGGCTTCTAGCATAAAGACTAAAGAAGCAGACTTTCTTTGTAATAAAACTAAGTTGATTGTATCAAATTTTTTACAGAAGACAACAAAACAACCATAAGAAAAGAAAGTGGACCACTTCTCTGTTAAAAAAGCAATATTCCTGATAATTAATTAGACTTAAAAAACAACATTTTATTATGTAGAGTTGACACAAAAGTTAAAAAATTCCAGTTGGAAAAAAAACTTCTTTTGATTTTAGGCGTGTGTAAAGTGACAAATCATACATGCTCCTTTAAATTAAAAGGATTCAAATATTAGTTTATATTAGTTTATACCTTTTTTAGAAAAAATAAACAGGTTAAGAAATTATTATGTATTTTTATTTTATCCATATTCATAACCAGAAACACCATTAAGCTAATTAATGGGTTTGGACTGACCTTGACTTCCAAAGGAATCAAGAAAGAAAAGGCCAATAAACAAACAAAAGACAATAAATTTGAAATCCTCAATACAAAACAAACTAGAATTATCATTATAAAAGGTCTTAATTTGTATGTGGGTTTTCTCAATACAAACTTTGATCACTTTCCTTTTTTAAGTTGCACTGGTTTATCTCCAAGTACACTTGATCCACCAACATGAATATTTTTTTTATGATTTAAAAGATAAGGTTTTACCAATAAAACAAATCATTCTAAATCTAACTAATTAATACAAGAATCTTCTTTGAAAAGGAAACAACTTTTTATCATATACCGTTAAATTCTATACATGAAGAATTAACAACCATAATATAGAGGTAAAAATATTATTTTGAATCAAACACTAACCTTTTTATCAATTATCATCACAAGAAATCAAAGAAATACTCCTCCTACCGAAATAAATTGCTATTTTCCCATACTCACATGAAGTAAATTATATAGCAATCTGACTAATACGGAGACGTATTATTATAAATCACCCACTTACAAACCACACAAGTTATGTACAAAAGAATGGAGTATATACTACCAAGGGCAATCAATACCATGTCATACATAATACATGTTGACTTTAATGCCCTTATGTTAGGTATATCATATCACCCCCTTCAAATCACAACACCTCTTAAAATTAGACAAGTTTTACAAATTATTCATCATAATTACATATACAAGGTTGAACTTAAAGCTAACTAAACCAAATTATTGACATTTGAGAATGCAAAAGGCCAAAGTCAACGACATATAAAAACGTGCATAAAGTCTTAAGATATATAAACTTCTAATGTGGGTAATATACAGTCACAAGCAACAAAAGCTTTGAAAATACTTAATACAACAAAATTAACAGAAACAACAGTATAAATTCATAACTAATTCACATTAAAAAGTGAGATTAACCAATAATTATGTTATGACTAATATAAGCTAGACTTGAGAGTGACAGAAATTAGGTGAAGTAGAAAAGGCTACTGTTTGCAATATACTTAATTAATTTAATGCCCTAATAAAAGTTGTAATGAAGAAAGAAAATAACAGTTGATTAATTAAAATTAGTTTTGATTAAGACATGATTTTAAAAACTTTTAGTCATTTTCAAATATTGTTCAAAACAAACTTCCAAGCATATGGTAGTAAAAATAAAAAGGATTATGAAACTGTACGACTATTTTGGGTCATTATAGTTGGCTTTTGGGACAGAAACAAAGACCACCTGAAATAAATACAATTTTCTTTTTCATTTTGGTAAATGGGTTTGGTAAAACATCAATTTTCATCAATTATATTGCATAGATTCCTAAAATTTTAAGAAATAAAAAAAAGTTGATTATAATTCTAACTCAACACAAAAAGAGTTAGTAAAAGACTCCAACTTTAAACTTGCATTGAATTTGCAATAATATTTCGTTACAATAACATTAATAAATTCGAAAAGTAAAAAAAAAAAAAAAAAAAAAAAAAAAGTTGTTTCAGCTTTTAGTAGCAAAAGGGCATTAAATAGGCCCAAAATAAATTTCAAAACCATAATAACCTTTATAAATCATAAATCCACCATTAGAAAGTACAAATCTTTGACAATTTAAATGATTGAAAATTTAATTTTGCATAACCCTAACTAAGTTTATCCAATTACACTGATTAGAACTCATTAATCATAAAATCTAACATCAAAAAGCACAAATCTTTCCCAAATTATGGTTATAAAAGACAAAATCTTTAACCAGAATCGGTCAAGAATCTAACTTTAATTCCTAAATAAATGAACATCAGTACAACATAAATTCAAGCATCAATTTCTTTTTAAAAACAACCACAAATTAAAAAATACAGCAATAAAACTACATATAATAATTAATAATAAAATAAAAAGAAAGGAATTTGATATGATAATAATTAGTCCAACATGCGCCACGTCCACCGCCAAATACACAAATCAATTACTTCTTCTTCCTAAGTTAAGTAATTAAAGCACAGAGATTTCACAATTAATGAAAGTCAGATGATTTACATGTTTCACCGAAAATAGTCAATTGTTTCATCAATAAAAAAAGAAAAAGAAAAATTAATTAGCTGTAATTAATACCCATCAACAACCCAATATACCATTATTTTTTAACTTTAAATGAGAATCAAACTCAGATTTCCACTCGAGAACATAAAATTTGCCACCAGACACCATTATTAATAAATCATTCAAAAATGGAATAAAAATAATAGATCTATGAATGCGAAAAAGAAATTAAAATGCAAAAAATGATGACAATTTTCCCAGAATTAAAACATTGAACAATGAACATTATAGTTAAGATTGCACCATTTTACCTGAATAAAGAAAATGCAGAAAATATCCCTCAAAACGTCGTCGTTGTGGAAGAAACGGGAATGGCGGGGAGTATAAAAGGAAGAAGGTAGTTTTGAAGGGAAAGGAAACGGCGGAAATAGAAGAAAAAATAAAGGAGGAAGGTAGAATTGCTTAGGAATGAAGGAGGAAAATGGGAACGGAGAGGTGTTGTGTATTTATAGAGTTTGATAGGTTTTCTAGAAGACGTGTTTTACACGGCAATTCGGAGGCGTTATGTTATGCTCTAATACTCCAATAACATTAACATACCCTTTTTTTATTCGGTGGTCTTATATGAAAACGTCTCACTGTTCACTGTGAGACAACTTCATAATAAGAAGTTTATAAGTTAAATATTTTTATCATTAGGTTAATTAGTCTAAATATGAAGCATATCGTATGGTGAGACCGTGCCGTATAAAATTTTTTTTATTACCTCCCCACCCACTCTATGGTCTATGGGATATGGATGTATGATTTGGGGTTCATGGGGGTGTGATACATCTCAAAAACTTGCTTAATAAGATAAGCCCTTACTTACTTTTTAAATAATTCTCTTTTAATTGTATAGTCGATCTCTTAAGAGATGTCTCTAGATCCAACTCATTAAAGTTTAATGCATATTCTTATTTTATATTTTTCTTTATGGGCCGATTTAATTATTAGAGAAGACCGTCTCTCATAAGAATTTGTGTTAATTGTGATCTTAACCTCTGACTGTTTGTTTGGAAACTGACTATAAATATTAAAAATGACAAGCCTTTAGTATAAATTTTTATACACTAATGTTGTATTGAGATTGTTTCACTGTGAGACGACCTTAATTGAATCAGCTTAAATTATTTAAAAAAATATATAGTTAAATCTATTTTTAAAAAGAAAACACTTCTTGTAAGTAAATATAAAAGTCACATCAACAATTATAATCATTTAATTTAATAACAAAATAGGTTGATTTTTAAATCGTATTCATGTGATAAAAGTCATATCAACAATTATAATCATTTAATTTAATGTTTCAACTTTTACATATAGATGGAATACATTTTGCAAAGAAATAAAAAGGATGGTAGGTAAAAAGGTATTTTTATAAGAGATAACTTTTGGTGAAATAACCTTAAATAAAAAATCTATACTTTCATAATATATATAAGAAAATCTTTTACAATAATTTGTGATTGGTGCATGAAAGGCAAGTATGGTCATGATTTCATAATAGAGGTGTGCAAGGGGGTAGGGGTTAAAACTTAAAAGTACATGATCCGGCCTATTATTACTTGGTTAAGCTCGTTAATTTTTTTAAAAGATCTAGCTTTAATGGGTTGACCGAAAAAATAAAGGTGGGGAAAAATTTAAACGGGTCAATTTAATATTATACAATTAAATATGTTCTTTATGACCCATTTGGTATGTGGTATTAAACGGTAGTAATTGGAAAGAAATCTAGTGTTAATTTGGTTGACAAATCTCTTGGCTACCTTAATGGCCATACTTTTCCAACTTCAATCATCTCATTTTCTTTATAAATTCATTTCAATTCATTATCGTACCATTATGGAGAGGAGGTGTTAGGCGGTAATGGAAATTTGTAAAAAAAAAATTTAATAAAAATTCCATCACCATAGAAATGACATAAAAATATAAAATTTTACACTATAAGTCATTCTCATTACCACCATTTAATTACACTAACCAAACGATCCTTAGTTCTTTTATCTTACTGTGTGATCAATGAAGCTAAAATTAACAACATTGAATTAACAAATTGACGTTGCGTTGCTTAATAGATGAATATTGAACATTGACTTGAAAGTAAAAGAATCTATAATGAAAATGTTTTTGGACAATTAATTCAAATATGATGTTTACTAGCTAGAACCTAGGTGAAGCTAACATTTTGATGCAAGTATTGAATGTTTTTGGACATTAATTTCAAGGACCTAGGAATAAATAAAAGGATAAACTGGCCCTATCCGTTAAGTTGGTTAAAAAAGCTAGCTTAAACAAGTAATTTATCAATTAATAATTTTAATTGGACAAATCAGCTAATAGCTCTAACTGGCAATTAAATAGTCAAACTAGTCAACAACTCCAGCCAGAATAGTCAAGAGTTTGAGACCTATGCTAGTTAAAATGGTTATTAAGGCCAGAGATGTAATACACGTTGATGAGAAATTATATACATAAAATACTTGTGAAAAGTTTAAAAATAATATTACTAGCGCTCCAATTAATGTATTGATTGTCTTTTATTTTAAAAAATTATTTAACATAGATAATACTAAAATCATTTAAATTTTATAATAATAATAATAATAATAATAATGTTGATGGCATCATAATGACATTTTGGAGGGTAATAATTTCATTATAAATTGATATTTTTTAAGGTAATATGACAACCTCTAATTCTATCTTAACTCAATAAGTAAACAATCCTCAAATGGCCAAATATAGTGGTGTTTATTCGGGTCATCGGGTTAATTTCGGATTAGAAGTTTTGGGTCGGTTCAAGATTTTTACATAATTGTAAATTCATTTTTAGTCGGGTCAAATCAAATTCAGTTATAAGGTCGAGTGAACATCGAGTCATCGAGTCTGTTTTGAACACCTCTAGCCAAATGTTTTAGTTAATGATGAGCATAAACTAAAAATTGAACATATTCCATTACAGGATAAAATAAGAAAAGATGATGAGTTAGATGAGAATCAAATTTAAAATTTTGTCAAAGAAAAACAACTTTAACAAAACAAAATTACCCGAATCTCAAATGATCAATGCAACCTATAAATTTGAATCAAAATGGCACAAAAAAGGTTAAATCTTTTGAGTTAGACGTTACCAACACACTTAAAAACATTTGAATAAAATTGAAAATCAATAACTAGTAAAGGGACAGGCACTAGAAGCTAGGTTTTATTATTATTTAGTAATTTCTTAAATTTGGTCGGTTAAATTAAACTACATGATTTTGCCATTGATTAGCTAGTTTTGGGACATTTTGTTCCATGCATTTTAAGAATTAATAAAGCATTATTAACATTCCTAGTTAATCGTATTATTATCACGATTCACCACCGAAAGTTCCCAATAATCAATAATAAAGAAAGGCTTGATTAAGACTTGCCATTCAACAATGGGTGAGCTAGTTTCTTACTCCTTAATTACCATCACACATTAATAATCCTAAAAATACACATATAAACTGTGCAATAAAGACAAAAGGACAAACTATATCATTGTTTTTGCTAATTATAAATATTAGAACCGAGTAATAATAATAATAATAATAATAATAATAATAATAATAATAATAATAATAATAATAATAATAATAATAATAATAATAATAATATATTATGGGGCTTAATTATCACATAAAGTTTAATTTTGTATTGAGTTGTTTTTTTAACTTAATATCAAAGCTTGATTTGTTTGTTGTGCCTTTATAACTAAGCACGGAGTATACAATAATTTTAAATAAATTATAGAATAAATTTTGTTTAGTTTATTTTATAATAATACTTCATTATTATTGGTTACTGTTTCGATTATGAAACAAGGAAATGCGAGACACTTGGAAGACTTGAAGTGGAAGCGCTATCGAGAGCAGCAATCAGCGGAATAGAAGTGACCTGAATTCCTGCAACGCAATACGTTAGTCTTGCCCGGGGGTGATCTCCCAAAAAACCCCTCCGACGCTCAAGTCAGATAAATGATGAGATCCACGAATGAATAATATTAACTTGAATGCGAAGTAATGTATGGAGGTGCGGGATGATTGTATTTGGTCTACTGGTGAATAACAATTTGTGTAGAGTTTGGTTATAGAATCATGAGCATGGCCTGCGAATGTGATATGCAACAAGTATTTATAAGGAATGAAATTAAGGGGGTTATTAGGATCATGGGGAGTTATTGGCATGATGAGGGATCATGATAGTGAATGGAGAGTAGTGGGTATTTACACAATGAAAGTTAGGGTTCATGGAAGTAAGGGTGGTTACATGGTAATTTAATACAGCAAACTAAGAAGTTATAAGAGTCCTTTGACTACGAGTCAAAGTCAACGGAAAGTCAAGGGATATCAAGGTAATATCACAATATTAATTAAATAAATAAATGTTACCATAACAATTACATTTGACTTTTTATGTATAATTTGAGTTTTCATAAATACATATAAATACACTTTATTAAAAACTATTGAAATTTTTTTTAAAATTCTATATATCGAGACAAATCAAACATGTTGCACATAAATATATATTTTAATTTTTAATTTTTTTATATCCATAAAAAATTATATTTAAATTTCTCTTTTTGATGTAAAAACAAGCTAAGAGAAATACTCCTATCTCACATGAAGTTGAATATTATGATTAGCAATGTTCATGATTTATCATAAAACTCAAATTTGAATCCTAAATGGGCACAAAATTGGACCCAAACCTTAAAGAGGTTTTGAAAATTTGAATTCTTCTTTAAGTACTCCATATCATTTTCTTTATTTTATACATCAACTGGTTAAATGTTTGAATTTATTAAAAAAAAAAGAGTCAATAATTTAATGATTGATGAGAACACAAATAGGAGTAGTAAATTAATTACTGAAGAAAAATTCTAACTTGATAATTCTTTATTCAAAGTAATAACTTTTAAAAATAATATTACATAATTTATGACATATAAACGTTTATGCAAACATTTTATTAATAATAATAATAATAATAATAATAATAATAATAATAATAATAATAATATAACAACAATTACAAATAAAATATTATAACAAATAATAATGTTAAAAGTTCATAGGATTCCAGTTAAATATATAACCTCATATTTTGTCAAACAAACAAAATGCAACTTATAAACTTTTAGGAATTTCAATTTCCTATGATAAAACTTATGAGCAAACAAATGACACTTAAATTTTTACATATACTTAGATTTTGAAATTAAATCTAAATTTATAAATTTTAAACAAGATGATAAAATTGATTATCTAAATTGATAAGACCGTATATTAATAGACCCAAATTCTAAAAGAGTAATAGGCTATAGCAGAAATGTAGAATCACGAATTCATGTGGATTGTTAGTAAAAACAAATTAAAATGAAGGTAAATTATTAATTTGGTTGGATTTGCACACCCATAAGGCCATGACCCAACAAGACTCAAATTATACGAAAAGAACACGGAAAAGAAGTGAGTGGAGGAGAAATATGGGACGATGTGGCCACATGTGGGAATGGGATGGGATCACTTTTGACTTATTACCGTACGTTGTTGTGCTTGTGCCACTTCGTTTCTTCCCTCGGTTAAGCTAAACATCCGGCGCTAATTTCGCCCACTCTCTACTCAAGCTTAACGGTTATCGGTATTTATTTGAGTTATTGGGTTGATTTCGAATTATATATTTTAGATTGATTTAAAGTTGATTTTGTATCCATATTAATTTTTACATAATTGTGAATCATTTTTGAACTCAGACTAAATCGAATTTGATTATAAGGTCGGTTAAATATCAAATATCGTCAGGTCTTTTTTGAACACCTTTAACCATTTACGTTGTGTCATACTCCTCTCCTCTTATTCGAAAGTATACTAGAATTCACTATAGACAAGCTAGAGGAGAATAAATTAATTTTTCCTACATGTGGTCATAAGAATTGAACTTCAATCCTAAAGGCTAAGAGTGAAAGAAAAGCTCACAACCACTAAAATAACACAGTTTTCATATTTTCATTCCCTTTGATTTTGCTACTCCTTCTGCCCCAACCCCAAGAGCAAATGAATTAAGTAAAAATCAAGAAAAGTGGTGAAAGGTATATTTTAAGAGAAAGTGAAAAAAATATTTGAATGAGATAAAAAAAATAAAAAATAAAAAAAGTTCAATGCATGTGAATTAGAATTAAAGATTGAGTATTATGGATCACAACCTAATTTAATGGGACGAAATAGATAAATAAGGTAAACTCTTTAGAACAAAGGGGTTTATCTTAGTGTTTTTTTGTGTTATTTAAAATTTGAAGTAATAAAAGTATTTATACGTAAATATTAGATAAATTTAGTGTCATATATATACTATTTTATTTCAATCTTTAATATAAATGTTATTATTGATTATTGGTGATCATCATTTAATTATCGAAAAATTCATACCAAATTAATATGTATCTTATATACAATTTGCTACAACATTAAGACTTTACATTTTTAGTTAGCGTATAGTAGATAGTAGTGCAAGAAAAAGACAAAATAATAAATAAATAAACAAATAAATATATATGTTGAAACTATATAAAAAAGAATAGATGTGTATATCAAATTCACCAAATTTAAAATTATAACAAATTAAAAAACACCATCTAACAAAATTTTTAAGTTATCGAGATTTGTCATGAAAATTTGATGCATTTTATATTTAATTTAAATAATTGATCATAAAATTCTAGATACATAATATTAAGATTTGTTTAAAGGACATACTATATTAAGATTTGTTCTTTTACTTGATTTCCTGTAATATGTTCTATAAAAAAAATTTAATAGCACCCGCGAAGAATTCGTAGGTATTGAGAACACATTTGATGGCGGTAATTATGTCCATTAATTCGTAGGTATTAAGAACACATTTGATGGCGGTAATTATGTCCATAGATTATTATAGAACTATACTTTCCCCGTATGAAAAATAATTAGAGTTAGGATGAGATTTCGTACAAATTAACAGCAATTAGAATAATGATCAATCCCTAATGGGAGTTGGAAAAAAAAAAAAAAAAAAAAAAAAAAAAAAAAAAAGAAAAGGGAAACAAATGCCATTATTGTTCACCTCGAAATAAACATAAGTCCAAGAACATAGGCGTAACTTTTGTAGAACATGAGAATCTTTGGCTTGATTCCTTTAACTCCAAACTTCGAAGCATCAAAGAATCTCATACTTATTCTACTCCATCTGTTTCAGTTAAGTTAATTACACTTTTAATAACGTTCACAGTTTTGATTATTGTGTTACCAAAAAAATTAAGATGAAATGTTAGCCGTTACTTCTATTTGTAATATAAACTTGAATTTAGTTATTTAATAGGGAATTTATCATTTTTTAAGAGATGTATATATCTATATATAATTTACATGTAATTTTTAAATTTGATGAAGGTAGTAATTTAAAACTTAATAATAAATTCCAAAAAAAAAACTCGATAATATATTTATGTATAATTTACATGTAGCTTCTAAATTTGATGAAGGTAGTAATTTAAAACTCAATAATAAATTTCAAAAAAAAAGCTCAATAATTAATTGTCTTTAATTAACTCAATTCTTAAAAATTCTTCCAATAATGCATCATTCATGGAATCTTAATACATATTTAAAACTTTCTTATTTATTTTAGTCAATGTCAAAGTTGGTAAGTAACAATTATAAAGAATTAAAACTTAAAAGTAATATTTTTATAAATTGGTTCATGAAGTAACACTTAAACTTTTAAAAGTATTACTTGGTTTATATGCACGTTAGTTCACACCATCACTTTGTGAGTACGTATTTGTATGATGGTAAGTTTGATAACTTTTAAAAAATATATTTTATATACCAAAATCATTTACTTAAGAAAACAATTCTTCATGACATGCTTATCATCAAAATACAACGAATTTTCTACTTCTTATAATCAAAGTTTTTATCCTCAAACCATGTGTTCGGAACAAAAAAAACCAATTGTAATTTCTCAACAAAATAATGTCAAAAACCATAAACTTTACCCAAAAAATTAAAATTACTATTTAATGAAAAAAGAATAATCAAAATATCCATTTTGCACCATGCTAAATTATAGTTACAATTACAAGTTTTATAAGTTTTGGATTTTTCCAAGTTAAAGTTAACACTCCATATTTCAATTACAATTATTAAATGTTCAACCAAATGATTATGGTCTCAAAAAGTTCAAATTATACCATTTTGCCACATAGTTCAAATTATAGGTTGGCCGGAACTATTTTGTCACTCTTTTTGAAAACATAGGGTTTCTTTCAAAAATTAGAGGTAATGGGTATGGATTTTCTAATCAGTTGGAGTATATATAATACTTTTTTCAAATAAAATTTTTAATTTGATTTGTATTGTCAAGGGACTCTTTACATTGGTCGTATTCTCTACTATAGGTATCCGTTGTCATCGTCTTTCTTTTCTTAAATTCTAATCATAATTTCTATGAACGGGATACACTGAGTTCAACTGTCCTCACACCCTTTTAGCCCTTATTTTCCCTTAATCTATTATGTAATACGAGAAAATAATAAGAAGAATTTATTAGAGGTAAGTCGGTTTTATATTCCTAATTTAAGACTAAGCAAAGGTCCAGCTAGGGTTTGACTTAGTTTACCTTGAAAAAACTTTGTATGGATCATGCATGTGAGCTGTAACAGTTGAAAATTGTCATTCATACTTATTACTTTTCTATTTAGTTTAATTTTCATGTGAATATGTCATGATTATTGAAATAAGATGCTTGACCACCCAGATACCAGCATCTTGATAAAAATAGTCAAAGAAAAATGATTGATAACACATTAAAGTTTATTAAAGTTTAAATTAAGCAAATTAAGAGTTGCATTAAGCTTTAAACGATTTTTAAACGTATTAATTTAGTACTCCCTCCTATTCATTCACCTTAAGAGTCCCATTTGACTTTTCACGGATTTTAAAGAGAGTCAAAAGTAGAACCCTAAGGGTAGGAAAGAGAGTGGTATTATGGGTTTTTAATGTAAGGGAGGAAAGTTAGTATGGGTAATGGAGGGTATAATAATTGAAAATAGGATAAAACTATTAAGGGCATAAAAGTCAAAAACCCATACCAAAAATAAAAATGGGACAATTAAGGTAACTTAACCATAAAAGAAAATGGGACACATAAGCTGAATAGGAGGGAGTAATATTAAGCAAGATCAAGGAAAATATTTTGTTATTTAAATGCTTATATTTGTTATTTTTTATTTTTTTTGAATTATTAAAAGAACTTTAAAGAAAAAGAAATAAAGTTGACCACTAAAATGTTTGACTTGTTAAACTTGTTAGAACAATATTTAGTCTTGTAAAAGCAAATTAACCTAAAATTGAAAATTTTAAATATAAATTAACCAACATTATGGACAAATAACTCAAAGCTGGTATTTTGAAAGTCAATTTTTTCAGAATAAAATAAATAAAAGACAATTGCAATTATTATAATTTATAAGTACAAAATTACGTCCTATACAAATTCAATATTATATAACATGATTTAAGTAGTATTATTTTAACAAAATTATTTCATTTCAAATTTAAAATAATTCATTAACATATTACTTTGTGAGTTGACATATATAAATACTTGTCTTTGTTACATATTAACATCTTTAGTTCGATCAATATATTTTACTTGTAGCTTATGATACAATAACATAAAGCAAATTTAGTGAATGAAGATTGAGTATATGTTTGAACCCTATGGGTTAACGAGCTATTAAAATGGGATCATTTCATATATAAAAAAATATGAGACCTAATTTAAACAATACAAAATTTGACCGAAAATCCGTCCAACATATCATTTTGATGTCTACTTATTGATTACCTTTTAGAACTTAACATGCTTACATATATAGAGACATGTAGACTCTAGTAGTATACACTCTCTTCGTAGTATACACTCTCTTCTTTCATCTCTTTTAGCGTCATTTTTCTTTTTGAGTTGTTTTTCATTTTAGATCATTTTTATTTTTGGACAATAATCTGCCACTTTCTTTTAAGCTCATACATATATTTTAATGCTTTTCTGATTTCTTCAAAAATTACACACAATTCATTCTCACTTTTTTTTTTTTTTTTACTAAATATCTATATTTTCCTTATACAATTCATTTTAACTTTGCTACTATCCTAGAGATACAGAGAGGAGTATAAAATATAATAAACACATGGTACAAAATACACATCGTTATCATAAGTGCAAATCACAGAGGAATCAAGTTGCACGAATTAGGTAATCAAATGTATAACAGTATAATAAGGTACACATGTTTATTGTCTACTTCCATAAATCACATGTTTTTGAGGCTGGTAAATGCGTGTGAATTACACTTGATAAAGGAGTAGTGAGTACTTTCTCTTTAGCTCTTTGTTTGGGGTAGGTCATCAAACTACCTAGCTAACCAACCCACAATTCTCCCATGAGCTTTTTTCAGTTCAACTTGCGATGTATTTGTTTATTTTTACATCATTTTAACATTTACATGTATGTTAAATTTTGAATTTTGATCGTATTAGTTTAAACTTTAAATTATATATGTGTTTAATGTTTATACATAAAATATAGCCTTATATTGTATATGTGTTTAGTCCACTTAAAAGATCCATCAGATTAAATATTAGAGTCTCACGAATATATATATATATATATATATATATATATATATATATATATATATATATATATATATATATATATATATATATATATATATATATATATATATATATATATATATATATATATATATATATATATATATATACACACACAAAACCTAACTGGTATTAGCCTCATAAAGACAATATTAGACTTTCTCTTTCTAAATATAACTAATATTAATTATTATTTCACTTCACCATACTAATTTGAGCGTTAAAGACATTGCCCCGGGGCTGTTCAGAATTTTTGATGTTATTTTTAAGAAATCTTATAGAATCTGATCCACTATTGTGAAGATAATGTAATTGCTGTCAAAAACACTACTTTTTTTGATTGTTTCCTATTTTTACTAAAACAATATCTTTAATCACATGTAAATTGTTATTATTGTAGTTTAAAGCTATTTGAGTTGGTACTATAGCAATACATGAAACTATTTTTAGTAAAAAATTAATTTTTATTATGATCAATATCGTAGAACATAATGTACTTGCATACTTCATTTGGTTGAAAGTAGTACAAAATTGGAGTAGTGTTACATCAAAATCTTGAAAACGATGTTAAAGCATCATGTTCCTTGACTCCTTGTCCTTTTCCATGAGAATAGGTTAGCATTATTGCCTTATTGGAAATCCTTTTTCATCATAAAAATCATGTGTTTAAGAAAAATGGAGAAAAAAAGAAGTACGGATTTGATTTCATGGTGTTCGCACAAGAAATATAAAGCAATATGGCGATAAAGGATTTTTGTTGCTTATTTTGTCACAAAATACGTTTGGCGATAAAATAGACGACAAAACGCTTCGTCGCTAAATACTTTATCGCCAAAAAAAAAATTATCGCCTAATTTATCGCTAACATCGATTACAGGTCATAAAAAAAATTAAATATTTGTCATTATTATTAAATAATAATAGTAATTACTATTATTATTTAACAATAATAACAACAAATATTCAATTTTTTTAACAAATATACATTATTAAAGTAACATTTACACAACAGATAAAACTGAATTAAATGAAAATTAATGAGTAAATTAAAATTTAACTAAAAAATAATTAGTAAATTATTAATGGTTCTTTATTAGAATAATGATTCCTTAAAAAAAATAATTATCCTTTCCAAATTCTGAAAAATAGATAAAATTCTAAAATTTCATAAATGGTCCAATAATATGGAAGAACAAAAAAAACCAAAATTGAAAAATAAATGAAGAACATAAAGTAAATAAACAAAGACCCAACACAAAAAATCTGAAAAAAAAAAAATGATGGACAAAAAACAAGAAAAAAATGAAGAACAAAAAACCGAATTGAAGCACAAAAACATGAACAACAAAAACAAACAAAAACAAAAACCCAACAACTTAAAAATGAAAAAAAAAACAAAGAACAAAAACTTGAAAGAAAATGAAGAAAAAAAATCGAAGAACAACAACACTAAATTGAAGAAAAGAAATGAAAAACAACAACCCAAAATCGAAGAACGAAAAACGAAGAACAACAAAAAATCAAAGAACAAAATCAAACAACAATACAAAATCGAAGAACAAAAGCAAACCCATAATCTACATAAATAAGAACAAAAATACAACTCAGATCCAGAAAAACAATCCAGATTGAAGCATTAAAAACTTAATATTGAGAAGATTTTTTAAAAGGTTTGAGATTAGAGAGAGGATAAGTGTTCTTTTCGAAGGAAGGAGAACGAAGGGTAGTAGCTTCCATTAATGAAGTGATTAAGCTTCTTATAGAGATAAGTTTATGAGGATTTAGGGAAGTAGAAGAAACGTAGGAATATAGAGATTAGAGAAGGAAAATGGGAGATGGAGAGAGATATGGCACAATACTTAACTTATAAAGAAAATGAATAAGTTTTGGTGATAAAATGTTTTGTCACCAAATTTGTCAACAAAATTAAGAGAGAGATAAATGGCGATTGTTGATTCAATTAGGAACGGGAACAGCAACAAGAGGGGGGGTGAATTGTTGTTGTTGCAAGTTTAAGCGATTGTGCCCTGTTTTTGCGGAATTATTCAAAATAAATAAAGCTTAAACTAAGAGCAAAATAATAAGAGAGACGCACGATTTTACGTGGAAACCTTTTGGGCCTAAACAAAAGGAAAAACCACGACCACTTGGGATTTCTAACAACTTCACTATGTTTAAGGCAATTAGTTACAATTACAATAAACACCTTACTTCACTCGAAGCGAAACAACTAGGCCAACTCTTCACTCTCTAATTGCTTTACTCAAAGCAACAAACTTAGCTTTACAATAAGCTAATCCTCTCTAGCTTTACTAAAAGCTATCTAACTTCCCCCTTAGACTCACCCGAGTCTAATTACATAAACTCTCAAATTCCCTTACAAAAAGGATAGAAATTCTCTAAAATAAATCAAAGAGTTGCATCAAGAAAATATTCTAAATTAATTGGCAATTTTAAGAACAAAATATTTCTTGTAAAATCCAACAAAAACGTATGAAAAACACTTAAGCACAAAACGTTGGATTACTTCTCATTTTTTTAAAAACCGGAATTAACTTGCAATTTATAGAAAATAATATTCCTAAGAAAATGGAATAACCCAATCCATTATCCCACTATCAAAAGATCATGGGAGAAATGTGGATTAAGCAAACACACGGTTATTTCCATAAGATTTGATTAAGTCAAATCACACGTGTACAAAAACAATAACCGTTGTTCCCTTAATAACCGCTGTTCCCTAAAGTAGCAGTTTCTTCAGTAGTAATTCCTGTTCCCCAAATTAATGGCTGGAACTTCATGCTATATTTTAGAAAACGGTTAATCTTAGTGGGAATGATTGCTTGCTAATTTTTAGGAATAAAAACCGGTTAGAAAGATTTGCTAAGACTAATTCAAAGTCAATTAATTCTATTTTTAACAAATCCAGGATTTACTAAAAATAGATCCTAAAATAAAGGATCTTAACAAATAAAACGTGAATTCATTTTCTTTAACAAAAACGATTAGCCAATTAACTTTAATAAATTATTACTGCAACAATTTAATTTAAAATACATTAACTAAAAAAATAATAATTAAAATATGATAACCAGAATTTTTAGTCAACGTAGTCAACCTTCAGCTCAGGAACAGTGTGTTGTCTCCAGACTTCAGTTTAGCTAGAACATCCAACTTGGGAACAGTAGATCTGCTGTCTCCATTTTACATCCCAAGCAATATACTTCTCCTAACATCAATTGAAACCTTTTGACATGTATGTTTCCATAAGCTAAGGCATAGGTACTATCAACGATCATAATCATAATCGGATATCGACCTGCACAATCTCTAAAAACATGTTTGCTTAAATAAAGTGTAGTCATCATCAAAACTCAAGAGGTCCAACAAATTTCCCCTTTTTGATGATGACAAACTTTTAAACAAACTTAAAAAAAATAGAGTAAACCAAATGTTGAAGAGTATGTTAGAGATCAAACCTACTCTTCTTAACTAAATATCATGATACGTTACTCTAGAAATAATCAAAACAACAACTTTATATTATTTCATCATAAAATCAAACAATGAGAAAAAAATGTAGATTTAATCCATAATCATCCATAATCAGAGCTAAAAGAAATTAGCATAAACAAACAACTAGTAACACAAACATCAGAAACAAACCAGCACCTTAATCCATAAGTCCAACATAATAGATTTAACTAGATCTCAAACATGTTCAAGCATTATTTAAGTTTGTGCCAAATATTCCCCCTTTTGACATCATTCAAAAAGAAGATAAGCAATCAAACCACAGCACTAAACATATAATTATAGTCAAAGAGAGAATAAGGATGCACAAATTAAAAAGCAATAAGCAATGAATGCAAACATGATAAGCAATGACTAATCAAACCTAACAGTTAGTAGCATATGTAAAAAGGTTCAACAAAGTTAACAATGTTTAAGATGTGTACCCCAGCTGGTACTAAAGACAAAGAAATTGTTTGGTGACAGATATAGTAACAATGAAACATAAAAGATATTAAAGGAGAACTAGGAAGCAGGGGCATCTTCATCAATATATTCTGTTTCCACCTCCACTGTATCCAATTTAGCACCAAGACGAGCCTCCATTTGAGTCATCTGGTCAGCTAATGAGGCTAAGGAAACACGAATTTCATCTTGAAATTTGAAGAAGCGATCCTGCAAATCATCAAGCTTAAGAAGAATAGAGTATAAAGGAGCAGTAGGAATGGTTGTCTGATCAAAGCTTTGTTTTTGAAAAGGGTGAACAGGTGGTGGTGATCTTGGTGTTGGTGATGGTGGTGGTGATGGGAAATGATGGGATGGTGGAGTGGTTGGCTTTGGTGAGGGAAAATGACTGGGTTCAGCCCTAGAGTCATCATCAAGAGTAACTTCAGGTCCCATCCCCTGGTCTTCTTCCTCCTTATCAGAAGGAACAACCTCCTGTTCCTTAACTCCAGCTCCTTCTTTCTCCTGTTCCTCCTTCTCCACTTCTTCCTCTTCTTCCTGTTCCTCCTTTTCCTTCCCCTCTTCCTCCTGTTCCTCATCATCAGAATCAATTTCAATCTGTTCCACAGCATTTTCAAGGATCCCTTCCTCATTTAATCTAAGGCGCAAATTACTCAAACATTTTGCACCTATCATGTTACTGGGACCCATAGGAAAACTATATTCTCCAAGTGGAACACCAAATTTTGAGAAAATCCAGGACAACAAACCACCATAGCCTACCATACATCTTTTGGCTATACAATCATTTAAATGCGAAATCATCAAGGAAGGAAAATTAATCTTTATATTGTTCACCATACAGTAAATCAAAGTGGCATCTCGAAGACTTACCTCACTACGTTTTGAATTTCGTGGTAAAATAAACCTTCGAGCAATGTTGTAAAGTAACTTGTGTAAGGGGGACAAAACATTGTGACTCACTTTACCTCTCTTTTGCCTAACACCTAAACATCTCCAAACATCCTTTTCATCAATCCCAGAAAACTCAATTTTTGACCCAACATAGTAAACATCAAAGCCAGTGGCTGGTACTCCTAGCCACTCTCCTAACATCATACTATCAAACTCAATTTTAATTTCTTTAATTGAACTTGAACAGACTCCATAATTAATAGAAAAGTTAGAGATGAACTCACGCATAATTTCTGGGTAAATGGGATTGCAGCAGTAATCGCCCATGAGTGATTCCCAATGTTGAGTTTGTAAAATTTTGTGAAATTGAGGAAAGTTTGTAGTCTCATACCACTCTTTGTCAAGGCCAAAGCCAACTGACATTTCTTTAGATAGTTCCTCAGCATTCAAGTAGTGGGTTACCTTGATTTTCTTGACAGAACGTGTTAGAGGTGTCTTGGATCCTCTTGTTCTCTTACTGCCTGCATGTGTTTCCGGAGAGATGGGGGTTCCCTCCTGTTCTTTTGATGAAGACTCAGGCTTAGGAGTGTGAGAAGGTGGGTAGATGACTTGAAGAGGTACAGGTTGCTTCATTTTAGGACTCTGATTCTTGGTCTTCATAGATGTTTTGAGAGAGAAAAGAAAGAGTAATGGAGAGAATGACGGTTTAGGGTTGAGTGAAAGGGAAAGGGTAATGATTATGAAGTGAAAGATGGAACGTGAGGGAGTGGGTTTATTTGTGAGAGGTGACGGTTACTAAATGTTCCTTATTTATGCATTTTGATACAGAGACACGAAATGGAGACAGATGAATTCGATGATTCAACTCCTACTTCCCAAAAAAAAATTGCTGGAAAAAAAATTTATATATAATTTTTATTTTTTATTTATTTTTTATTTTTATTATATATTTATAATAAGAAAATGATAATATTATGCTACTACCGTTTGATCAAAATAATCATGCAATCATAAGAACATTCAAAGTATATTCCCTTAAAAAATGCGTACCTGATCCTTTCGATAATTGATCTTTCAATCAAGTTTATTGTGGTTGATTGATCATTTTCAATTTTTATTTTGTCTCTAAGAATCATATATGACACTTCCTTTAATGCAGCTTGATCATGCCAAGTTCCAATCTCATTTTCTCATGTTGTTCCCTTGGAAGCGGTTTGGTCATGATATCTGCTATTTGCTCGTTAGTGTTTACATGCTTAACAATGATATTTTTATTTTCAACATTATCCTTAAGAAAATGATGCCTAATATGGATGTGCTTTACTCGTGAGTGATGCACTGGATCTTTGGATATGCATATGGCACTGGTATTATCGCAATAAATAGGAACACATGCATACTTAATACCAAAGTCTCTTAGCTGCTGCTTTATCCATATCATTTGGGAACAGCAAGCTGCTGCTGCTACGTACTCAGCTTCAGCAGTTGATAATGCAACAGTGTTTTGTTTCTTGGAGCTCCACGAAACTAAACATGAGCCAAGAAATTGTACCATACCTGACGTGCTTTTTCTATTAACAAGATCTCCTGCATAATCTGCATCACTAAAGCCTTTCAAATCAAAGACATCACTTTTAGGATAAAATAATGATAAATCATCTGTTCCCTTTAGATATCTCAAAATACGTTTCACTGCAGTTAGATGTGATTCTTTAGGGTTAGATTGAAATCTTGCACATAAACCAACACTAAATGAAATATCGGGTCTACTAGCAGTTAGATATAATAAAGATCCAATCATGCCTCTATACATAGTTTGGTCAATATTTGTTCCATTTGTATCTTCATCTAATCTTACATTAGTAGCCATGGGTGTATGGTTGGTTTTAGCGTTATTCATGCCATATTTCTTAAGAAGTTCTTTTATATATTTTTGTTGATGAATAAAGATACCATTAGCAGTTTGTTTAATTTGCAAACCAAGAAAGAAATTTAATTCTCCCATCATGCTCATTTCAAATTCAGTGCTCATAAGGTTAGCAAATTCTTTACATAGCAATTCATTTGTGGCACCAAAAATAATATCATCAACATATATTTGAACAACTAATATATTGGAACCTTTATTCTTAAAGAATAAGGTTTTATCAATTTTACCTCTAATAAAGTCATTTTGAATCAAAAACTTTGATAGTCTTTCATACCATTGCCTTGGAGCTTGTTTCAACCCATAAAGAGCTTTATCAAGCTTATAGACATGATCAAGACACGAGGTATTCTCAAAGCCAGGCGGTTGTTCAACAAAAACTTCTTCATCAAGAAAACCATTCAAGAAAGCACATTTCACATCCATTTGATATAATTTAAAGTTCATAAATGCAGCAAAAGAAATTAAAATTCTAATAGCTTCTAACCTTGCTACTGGAGCAAATGTCTCAGTATAATCAATACCTTCTTGTTGATTGTACCCTTTGACCACGAGCCTTGCTTGTTTCTTACAATTATTCCATGCTCATCTAGTTTGTTCCGAAATACCCACTTCAAACCAATTACCTTCTTGTGTTTTGGTTTGGGTTCTAAATGCCATACTTTGTTCCTTTCAAATTCGTTCAATTCATCTTGCATGGCTACAACCCATTCGGAATCCTTTAGAGCTTCTTCGTGATTTTTGGGTTCAAGTGATGATAGGAACGCAAAATGTGCACAAAAATTTCTCATTTGAGATCGAGTTTGTGTTCCTTTATTCAAATCACTTACAATCAAATCAAGAGGATGGTCTTTTTGATATCTCCAAGGTTTTGGCACAAAATCTCTTGTGGGAACAGTAGCATGTTCTGGTTCATCAGCTTGATTAACATTCTGTTCAGCTACTGGATTGTTCTGCTCATCTGTGGGAACAGCTGGATTGGGAACAGTCTGCTGTTCCTGATGTTCTGGCAGTTCCTGAACTTGATCAATACTTTCTGCTTCTGCTGGAACCGGCTGTTCACCAGCTGTTTCTTGATCATGCACTTTCAATTCTTCATCATCTTCCTCTAGATTTGCAAGACCTAACTTAAAATTATTTGTATCCTGTTCACTTGACAAAAAGTTAGTTTCATCGAAAATTATGTGAACGGATTCTTCCACACTCATTGTTCTTTTGTTATAGACTCTATATGCCTTACTTTGAGATGAGTAGCCAAGAAATACTGCTTCATCACTTCTTTCATCAAATTTACCTATATTCCGTTTTCCATTAACATGTACAAAACATTTGCATCCAAACACACGAAAATAGGCAATATTTGGTTTAACACCTTTAAACAGTTCATAGGGTGTCTTAGAAGTGATTGGTCTTATCAATACTCTATTTAAAATATAACATGCAGTATTAACAGCCTCGGCCCAAAAATTTCTAGGTAAGCCACTAGCAATTAACATAGTTCTAGCCATTTCTTCTAAAGTTCTATTTTTCCTTTCTACAACACCATTTTGTTGTGGTGTTCTAGGGGCGGAAAAATTGTGACTTATTCCATATTCATTGCAATAACTCATAAAACTTGAATTTTCAAATTCTTTACCATGATCTGACCTTATGTGAACAATTTGATTATTGGTAGATTTTTGTATTTTGTTAGCGAAAGAAACAAACTCATTAAAGGCTTCATCTTTACTAACTAGAAATAAAGTCTATGTAAATCTACTATAATCATCAATAATAACAAACACATATCTCTTGCCACTACGGCTTTGTATACTCATAGGTCCACACAAATCCATATGTAATAATTCAAGCGTTTTTGAGGTGGTCACAACATTCTTTGGTTTAAAAGATGACCTAACTTGTTTTCCTTTGGCACAAGGATCACATATTTCATCCTTAAGGAATTTTATAGCTGGTAGTCCTGTAACTAGGTCTTTAGATCTTAATGTATTAATCAATGAATAACTAGCATGACCTAGACGCTTATGCCAAAGAAGTGGGTCGTCTTCTATAACACTTAGACACGTTAGACTGTTTCTGGGAACAGTGTCCAGGTCCACCACATAAGTGTTCCCTTTCCTGATTCCCTCAAGAATGATGTCTCCTGTGTCGTTCCTAGAAGTAATGCACTTTTCAGAAGTAAAGTTTACAGAGTTACCCTTATCACAAAATTGAGAAATGCTGAGTAAGTTGTGTTTCAAATTCTCGACTAAAAATACATTATCAATGGCGTGGGAACATGACCTTCCAACCTTTCCTTTGGCGATTATCTCACCCTTCATATTGTCACCGAAGGTTACTGTTCCTCCATCATAGGCTTCAAGTGAGAGAAATTTAGATTTGTCACCCGTCATATGCTTGGAACACCCACTGTCGAGATACCATGAGCTGTTCCCCCTCACTTGGACCTGTAAGATAATTAATTGTTAATTATAGGAACCTAAACTTTCTTGGTTTCCTTGTCGATCTTACATGAATCATATTTATCAATTTGAATGTTATCGACATAATTTCTGTTAGAGACAGTATACTGTTCCCTTTTGGTGCACTGTTCCTTCAGATGGCCAGCTTTACCACAGAAGGTACAGTACCTGTCTCTAGGAAGATCAACGTAAGCTTTCTTACTTTTGTTATTCTTAAAATATTTTAGGCCTTGTGATTTCTTACTTTTAGCATCTAGAATCCATTTGGGAGTTATTTTGATTTTCCCTTTTTCTCTTGAATTTAATTCAAGATTATTATTGTTGTTACGGTTGGATTCCGAATTCATTTTTAAATATTGAAAATCATTGCATAAATCTTTAGTAGATGCATCTATCAATTCCTCATTTAAGCCTAATAATTTGTATTGCGATAGCTCAATGTTAAGAATAACATTTTCCTTCTTAAGTCTCTCCATATTTTCCTTTAGGATTATATTTTGGTCCAACAAACCGAAAAATCTGTTTTGGACATCATGTCTAAAGGTGTTTATGTATGAGACATGGTCTTTGCTTACCTTAAGTTCCTTTTCTAACCCGAGACACTTATCATTGCAATTTTCAAGTTTAACTTGTGCCTCTTTTAACAACTCTTTTAATTCATTTTTACTTGGATTGAATGAATGGTCAGAGAATGAATTAGAAATATTTACCTGCTTTTCCTTGCCTTTATGTGTAGCCATGAGACATAGGTTAGCTGTCTCCTCTTCTTCGGGAACAATAGTTTCATTCTCACTTTCAGTTTCTCCCCATGCAGCAATCATGGCCTTACGAAAGTCAGTCTTGTTAAAATTCTCTTTGTTCAACGGTCTTCTTGAATCTCTTGTCTTTCCCTTACCCTTTTCATTCTTCCATGTTGGGCAATCCTTGATGAAGTGTTCGGTACTTCCACATTTGTGGCATTCAAGATTTTTTGTTCTTCTTTCTTTGTTGTTTCTTTGATTTGCATACCTGCTGTTCCTGAAGAACTTCTTGAATTTTCGTACCAACAAAGCAGCCTCTTCTTCATCACATTCTGATTCGTCCTGTTCCCCCGCTGCCAGAGCCAGTCCCTTGTTCCTGGAACTGTCTGCTGTTCCCAAATGCAATTCATGCGTCATTAGGGAACCAGCCAGCTCCTCTAGATTAAACTTTGTAAAATCTTTGGACTCTTGTATAGCAGTAACCTTGGCCCTCCAGCGCTCATCTTGAGGAAGGCTCCTAAGAATCTTCCTTACTTGTTCATCAGTGGGAATTATTCTTCCAAGAGAGACAAGCTCGTTTGTTATGTTGGTGAACCTAGTGAACATCTCTTGGATACTTTCTCTTGGCTCCATAACAAATCTCTCGTATTTAGACATTAACAAATCAATTTTGGACCGTTTTACTTCACTTGTTCCCTCATGGGTAACAGCAAGCAGGTCCCAAATTTGCTTAGCGGATTTGCACCCCATAATTCTATTATGCTCGTTTGGTCCAAGACCACAATGAAGTAATTTTATAGCAAGAGCATTTAATTCCATTTTCTGAAAATCTTCTTTTTCATATTCGGTTATAGGTTTGGGAACAATTTCATTGTTGGAGTTAGTAGTGGTTACCTCAAAATCTCCGATTTCTATGACTCTCCAAACTTGATAATTTTCCGCTTTGATGAAGATCTCCATCCTATTCTTCCAGTATGTATAGAATTTTCCATCGAACATTGGCGGTCTTTGAGTTGAATACCCTTCTTCCATTCGCTCGTTCATAATTGACATTTTTCGGGAACACCAGAATCTGCCCTCAGGGTTTCCTGATCTTCTGGGAACAGGGCTCTGATACCAATTGTTGATTCAATTAGGAACGGGAACAGCAACAAGAGGGGGGTGAATTGTTGTTGTTGCAAGTTTAAACGATTGTGCCCTGTTTTTGCGGAATTATTCAAAATAAATAAAGCTTAAACTAAGAGCAAAATAATAAGAGAGACGCACGATTTTACGTGGAAACCTTTTGGGCCTAAACAAAAGGAAAAACCACGACCACTTGGGATTTCTAACAACTTCACTATGTTTAAGGCAATTAGTTACAATTACAATAAACACCTTACTTCACTCGAAGCGAAACAACTAGGCCAACTCTTCACTCTCTAATTGCTTTACTCAAAGCAACAAACTTAGCTTTACAATAAGCTAATCCTCTCTAGCTTTACTAAAAGCTATCTAACTTCCCCCTTAGACTCACCCGAGTCTAATTACATAAACTCTCAAATTCCCTTACAAAAAGGATAGAAATTCTCTAAAATAAATCAAAGAGTTGCATCAAGAAAATATTCTAAATTAATTGGCAATTTTAAGAACAAAATATTTCTTGTAAAATCCAACAAAAACGTATGAAAAACACTTAAGCACAAAACGTTGGATTACTTCTCATTTTTTTAAAAACCGGAATTAACTTGCAATTTATAGAAAATAATATTCCTAAGAAAATGGAATAACCCAATCCATTATCCCACTATCAAAAGATCATGGGAGAAATGTGGATTAAGCAAACACACGGTTATTTCCATAAGATTTGATTAAGTCAAATCACACGTGTACAAAAACAATAACCGTTGTTCCCTTAATAACCGCTGTTCCCTAAAGTAGCAGTTTCTTCAGTAGTAATTCCTGTTCCCCAAATTAATGGCTGGAACTTCATGCTATATTTTAGAAAACGGTTAATCTTAGTGGGAATGATTGCTTGCTAATTTTTAGGAATAAAAACCGGTTAGAAAGATTTGCTAAGACTAATTCAAAGTCAATTAATTCTATTTTTAACAAATCCAGGATTTACTAAAAATAGATCCTAAAATAAAGGATCTTAACAAATAAAACGTGAATTCATTTTCTTTAACAAAAACGATTAGCCAATTAACTTTAATAAATTATTACTGCAACAATTTAATTTAAAATACATTAACTAAAAAAATAATAATTAAAATATGATAACCAGAATTTTTAGTCAACGTAGTCAACCTTCAGCTCAGGAACAGTGTGTTGTCTCCAGACTTCAGTTTAGCTAGAACATCCAACTTGGGAACAGTAGATCTGCTGTCTCCATTTTACATCCCAAGCAATATACTTCTCCTAACATCAATTGAAACCTTTTGACATGTATGTTTCCATAAGCTAAGGCATAGGTACTATCAACGATCATAATCATAATCGGATATCGACCTGCACAATCTCTAAAAACATGTTTGCTTAAATAAAGTGTAGTCATCATCAAAACTCAAGAGGTCCAACAGCGATAAAATAGGCGACAAAGAGTTTGTCGCAAAAAAGTTTTTACTGTTCAATTAAACTTCTCTCGCCCAATTACTAAAAAATAAACCATCTAAAAATTTTGAACAATATTGGCGACAAAAAATGTCTTCTTGTTATTAATTTTGTCGCCAAACTTAGAGATAAAAGCTTTCTTTTTGTTGCCAAAATTTTTTTTTGTAGTATGGGATGATCTTTGATAATCAAATGGTAATCAAACATCATTATTTTTTATTATGCAATCGTACCAAACTTTAGGAGGCCACTAGCTGTACGAAAAATAAGGCTGAGTGCTACTAAGAGTACAGCCTATTTATATTTATATGGAAATGTGTGGGAAAATAATTTATTAGATAATTTTAGTTTATTTGACATAGATAAATTGTTGAATGGTCAAACTATTTAATCATTTGATGTTAAGCTAGTTGAAACAAGTTGTTGTTATGAATCAATTATTTTTAAACAAACGTCGCCTAACAACGTGTTCAAATCAAATTGGCAAATCGTTTTGATAAAATTAATTAATCAAATTCGTCACTCTAATTGGCTAATAATTATCAGCTATCAGTCATTTGCCTAACATGCCTAAACGAGCTATAAAAATCATATTTGAGAATGTTTGAAAAGTTTCACAAAATCACTTTTTACAATCATTTTTCTTCAAAAACAAGTTTATAGTTAATAATTTTTATTTCAATGTATCAACATACTTTCTCCGTTTCATAATACTTGCTACTAAATATAATATATTATGTAGGAAAATATCACTATCAATAACAAGTATTATGAAACAAAGGAAGTACATATTAAAGACAACTATGAAATTTAACCGTTAAATTCCATGCGGTAAAAAGAGAAAAGAATTGAAGAAGACTTGTAATTGGAGGTCACGTGCCTGTCCAATCATCAATTGATAATCAAACTTCATAATATAAATATCATTAAAATGATGGTAATTGAGACAAGAATGGTTGTATAAAGTCGTTTTTCAAAAAATTTATAAAAGAAGTTTTATAGAAATATTATTATATACTTTCTCTATTCCAAAATATTTGCGACATTTTTTTATGCAGTTTAATAGACTAATTTAAATACTACAACATAATTTGCTTTTAGTGAGATATATTTAGCGACATTTAATTTAAATGTCGCTATTTCAAATTTCTAATAGTATATATAGAGGATTTAATGGTCATTTTTTAGACCCTTTAGCAGCATGATAAAAAATCACACTAAAGCTTTTTACGACATAGGATCTAGTAAAATTTCTCATAAATGTCATTATAGATTATAGTAACAATTACATATGCCACTAAAAACCAAGTAAAGTGTCGCTAAATCACTTTATAGTAGAACTTAAAATAAAAACCAATAATTATTACACTAAATTTATGAATTAGTGGCATTTTTTAATACCACTAAATCCAATGTTGCAAAAAGTTAAATTTGTTGTAGTGAAATTTTAATATTTCTAATTATATATAATAAAAAATAATAAAAATTTGATATTAATAATATTTGCAATAAGACGAATTAAACAAGATCTCATTTGACTATGTTTTAATTTATAGTTGCAAATAATATGAAATGGAAGAAGTAGTATTAAAGGTAGTATCCCAAAAAAAATTTTGTATTTGATGAAATTAGAATTACATATGGAAATATATATTTGAGTATACTACTTTGTGCCTTTGAATTTGCATTAAAAGGAAATAGAGTGTTATTTAAGAATAAAGTGAATATTGTAATAAATATATGGAGAATTAATTGTATTAATGAAATTTTTAAAAAGTTAAAATGTATGGATGAGATTAAAAAAAGTGGTAGACTATTATTCAAAAATAGAAATAATGTAAAATAAGTGGGATTAACCAAATTGACAATTAATATAAAATGAGTGGAACGTAAGGAGTAAGCTAGGTTCTACTCAGGGAATAAGGTGGCTAGAGAAAGAAGCATTTAGTATTGAATTCAGGTTTTTAAATGAAAGTTGTATATCTTTTAAGTAAGATAAGACTTAATTTTTTTACATATGAAACTATTATTCATAATTCATCCTATATTCCTTCAAATTTGCTACTAATAATAATATATTGTGAAGACAAATATCACTTATTCAGTTACGAATTCAAACACATACATATAGAGTATTGCATATAATAATCCTTTATTTATATGTATAAGTGAAACTTTTATCCCAAAACATATAGAAGTTAAGTCATAACTTATAAGAAGGGAGTAGGGCCAATATCTTGGGGCTCAGCATATAGAAGTATTTCACTTAATTTATGAATTTTAATTTAAGAAAAATAGCTAAATTTGAATCAATTTATTTAATTTATTCTAATATCTATTTTTATATTTTGTCTATCCTTCTGAAAAAGTAATAATTAATTTTAAAGTAAATGATATTATTTTAAAGGAATAGAGAAAATTTAAGGCTACGAAACAAAACAATGTAATAGTGCAAAAGGAAAAAAATGTTGCAATAAAAACGTACTTATATACTTTCTCCTTTCCGTTTTAGTCACTACATTTGCATGGGCACGGGAATTAAGAAAAGTGATTGACCTACACTGTAGCTGATTGTTTACTTTATAGAGTATAGTATTTTATTATTGTTAATTGAAAAAGAAAAAGGAAAAATAGGTTGTTAGGTTACTTTATAGAGTATAGTATAATATTTTATTATAGAGTATAGAGTATAGAGTAGGATAAAAATAGGGGTAGGTAGAACTTTAAATGATTGTTTTATTACTAAAAACGGAAATATAGCAAGTAATATAAAATTGTCAAAAATAGAAATGTAGCGGATATTATGAAATAGAGGAAGTATATAGCAAGGATGAAGACAAAGTTCAAGTCTTAAAAAATATTTTATGGTTCACGTAAAGCTAAAATACTACGTAGTACTACTGGTTCATTTAGATTTTGGTCCACATCAAAGTACAAATCTTCGTTTAGTACTACAATCACACACCCTTTATCTACAAATAAACATTCACAACTTGCTCTCCTTCTAATTTTGATATCATTACTACATAATTTAAAATATTTTTTAAGGAGACATATTTTGTGAGAATACTATATATTAGTTTTATTCTTATTTATTAAACTCTTTGGAGCATAATAAAAAATTATACTAAAATTTTTCGCGCTCACAAATATCACTATAGGCTATTCGCTATAGTGACAATTACATTTGTCATTAAAAATTCAAATAAAGTGTCACTAAATCATTTTATTGTGAAATTTAAAATAAAAACTATAATTATAACTCTATAAATATGTGACATTTTTTAAATGTCACGTAAATTATATTAGTAACATTATTAAACAAAAATATAATTTATTAATTAATAATATTTATTAACTAAACAAATAATTAAAGATCTTAGGTTAAACCATTTGAGAATTATTAAACAATTATATTACTCAATATAGTAACCACATAGGAATCCAGGGGGGTTTCTAAATTATTAAATAATTATATTAGTAACATTATTTATACCTAGATTTTTTTAATAAAATAATTTACAAATTGATAATATTTATTAACTAAACAAATAAAATAATTGTAATATAATATGCCAAATTGCCAACACTTATTTATTGCATGCTTAAGTAGGAGTAATATTTATTAACTAAACAAAGAATAACAGATGTTAGGGTAAACCATTTGTGTATTAAAAGAATTAGTACTAAAAAAAAAAGAATATGCCAAACTGTTCATGCATGTACTACCGAGATTCGTTGGATGTTAAAGTTTAGACATCAAATTTTGTTTGATTCTCACCATCTACCGATCTTAAGGATTAATTTTCTTCGCTCTAGCCTACCCACAAATAACTAAATAAATTGTATTTTTTCTCTCAAGTTTTAAGTTGAGATAAATATGTTAAAAAAATTAAACTTAAAAAAATAAATGTAAACATATATGTATGGATATTTCATTTTGTTTTAAGAGCATATTCAATAACATATTTTTTATTTTTTGACATTTTAAAATTGCTATTGATAATAATATTTTAGAAGGAAAAATTTTAGTAGCATTCTACTTCTACATGTCAAGAATGTATGGTGTCTCCTCTAAATAGAACATGACAAACTTATAAAAGTAGGGTATTATTAAATTTCACCACCCCTTATATAATGAATTTTCAATATTGCCTCTACATAATTTACGAATTTAAAAACTCTAACATATCTCAACACTCTCTAAATTAAAACAAGCTAAAACTTGAAATCGATTTGCAATGGCGAACCAAAATGAACATGAATACAATTCGGTAAGTAATTCAATCGATTCAATTTAAAAAAAAAAAAAATTTGATGAACACCAGTCCCGCACGATGGACCCAACCGCGGTCCAGTCGCGCATTTTACGAGACCCATCTGTGGCCCGATCACGTGCGACTCCTCTTTTTTTAAAAAAAAATTTTATTCCTCTTATTTATTTAAATTATTTTTTATTTTATTATTATTTAATATATGTTGTAGTAAATTATTTTATTTTATAAATTATATTATTATTATTTAAATTATTTTTTATTTAAATTATTGTAGTAATTTAAAATTTATGTTGTAGTGATTTATTTAATTTATAATTTATGTTGTAGTGATTTATTTAATTTATAATTTATGTTGTAGTGATTTATTTAATTTATAATTTATGTTGTAGTGATTTATTTAATTTATAATTTATGTTGTAGTGATTTATTTAATTTATAATTTATGTTGTAGTAATTTATTTAAATTATTTATATTTTATTATTATTTAAATTATTTTATTTTATATATATTTTATTACCTAATTATTATTTACATAATATGTTGTATTGTTAATTGTTAATTTATTTGAAATTCTAATCATTAAACTAAATTATTATTTATTTAGTATTTAATATTTTTATTATTAATGTTTATTTATATAACATTTTATTAACCTAATCTATGTTTTATTTTTATATTTTAAATACTGTTTATTAATGATTGAAAAATTATTTTATATTTGCAGGACTTTGAAAATTTAGGGGACAATGTAGATTACTCTAGTAGATTTGTTACGGATAGGGAATTTGATTCTATAGATGAATTACATGCTTGGGCCGATGAGATAGCAATAGGAATTGGTTTTCAATTTACACGTGCTTTATATAAACAAAAAGAAGGGCGTTCTAGAGTTAGTTTATACTTAAGATGTCACCGCTTTGGTAATATTAGAGGTGATTTGCATAACTTAGATAATGCTACCCGACCTGGTTCTAAAAGTAGAACATGTAGGTGTAAATTTATGATTGTATGTAGTAGTCGTAAACCAGGAGAAAAACCTTGGACGGTGAGGGTGTGTCCTGGTGAAAAAGGAAGACATAATCACACGTTCTTAGTGTACAGAGATGGTCATGTAAGGACAAATAGGTTGACTGTAGATATTCGGCAGCACATACGAGAGTTTAGTGCAACCGGTATGAAACTTGTGTTTATCATGACCTTAATTAAACAAAATTTTCCTGGTTTTTTTGCTAGTATGAATCAAATTTATAATGTAAGACAATTAATTAGGAGAGAAGAGAGGGAGGGTAGGATTTTGCTTCAACATTGTCTTTATATGGCCATAAAGCATAATTAAGTGGTTTGGACATACTTGGATAGTGAAGGGGAGTTGAGTAGATTATTAGTTGCAAATCCTACATCCATCCAGATGATACGTATGTGGCCTTATGTTGTGTTGATAGATACAACTTACAAAACAAACAAACAAAAGTGGTTGCTTTGTGAAATAATTAGAATGACACCAACCAATCACAACTTCTTAGTTGCGTTTTGTTTGATGCGAGATGAGACGTCTGTGTCATATTCGTGGGTGTTGGAGAGATTGAGAGATATTTTTGGCAAAGCTTAGACTCCTAATGTAATCATAACTGATCGAGACGAGGTTTTATCTGCAGCTATTCGTGATGTCTTCCCAGGTAAAAAGGTTATATTGATTAATTATTGTCTTTCTATTTATTGAATATATCTTAATTATATTCAATCTTTTGTTTAATGTAGATGTGCACATTTATTATGCATATGGCATAATACCAATGACATAGAGAACATGGTGGAAAAATTGTGTGGCAGGAAAAGAAATCAACAAGGGCAGATATTCAGGCAAACTAGATAGAACCCCTTGGTTAACAGTTCTACGCTTGCCGAATTTGAAAACAGATGGGAATCGATTGTGGTTACTTGGTCGACTAGGAATAGAAGGGTCGTTCGATATGGCTGGAACATGGATTCCACACAAAGAGAAATTTGTGGGTGCATGGATGAATGACTGTTTACACGTGAGTAACCAGACTACCAGCAGAGTTGAAAGCCAACACTCGTCTTTTCAAGTACTATCTTGGTAGCGGTAATAACTCATTTGATACCCTATTTAAAAGGGCACACGCACAAATAATAAATTAGCAATCGAGGATCCGACAAGTGCTACAGGAATCTATGAATTCTATTTCAAGGTCTTTGTGATATAATTTCTTGAGACCGTTATATTGACATGTATCCATTTTTGCGTTGGAACAATTGCTGCTTAAGCATAACCGTATGTTAGAATTGGGTGATTATGTATTTGACAAATGCGGTTGTGCACTTCAAAGCACCCATGGATTGCCCAGTGCTTGTTACTTTTATTTGTCGATCAGGTCACAAAGGTTCGTTGTATTTGGATGACATACATCCATTCTGAAAAACATTAACGTACATAAAGGTAGAAGCTGACACCAATGAAGGAGTACAGCACGCAAACGCCGATAATAAAGAGTACTTTCAATCGTTGGTTGATGAAGTGTTAAAATCCGATCCCGCAGTTGTACGACGCATGTCTCAGGTATTTGAAGATGAATTACATCCTGATGGTACCGATATACCTGAGCCATATGCAAGTCCACCGAGAAAGGGAAGACCAACGACAAGCAAAACCCTCAGGAGAAACAAAAGCGCTTTTGAATACAACAGATCGTCCTCTAGGGGTCACAGATCGAGATCTTCATCACGTGGGAGATCTAGTGCTCGATCAACGCAATCGTTAGTTGGAATTAACTTTAGTTTCAACTTATCAAGTACATGACTTTCATTTCTGTTATTTACATTAGTTTATTACAATTGAATGTTACTAACCTTTTTTTTATTACAGATGGTTCAGTAGGTCGTGATTTTTCACTCTTTTCATTGCCCAATCACATCTCGCATATTCTTCCTCCTTACTTGTTTGATTGGATTGATGTTATAGGTGATGGTAACTGTGGATTTAGAGCTATTGCCGTCACAGAATTGGGAGGCGAGGAGGCATGGCCTCTTCTACGACGTGTAATGTGCATGGAAATGCAAACAAACAGAGATCAATACCTACGTGTGTATCTATTAGCAGAGACGCTAGAGAATGCTATATTCAGAATTGGTTCACATAGCAAGGGACCTGCACCATTTATTCACTTGTTGGAGGCGCTGATGAGATTGTACTTTGCAGCAACATTTCTTAACATTGGCATTGCGTATTATGGTTCTGCTGACGGTAATCCAAACTATAGCTGTTTAGTTCTTCCGTTAAGGAGAACATCGAGTGTGCATGGTGTAAATAAAGTTATACATATTTGTTGGGTGAATAGAAATCATTATGTTCAACTATTAATGAACGATGATTCATCTCTACTGCCGCCAATCCAGCGATCATGGATAGAAGCAGCTGACAATTCATGTAGATATTTAGAAACACATTTTCGAAGCAGGATTTCTCTTTGGAATAGACTATATAGGGTACAACCACCACAAGGTAATAACACCGCTGAAGATGCAGTCAATTTAGATAGTCCATAGTGTAATTGTTGTGTAAAGAAATATTTAAGTTACCTTTATATCTAGATAGCATTCAATATGTATAATTAAATATGTTAATAAAAAATGTAAAAAACATTGATGTAAATTAATAGAAGCAATTCGAGTAGTTTTGAAATACAACACAACTCCAACAATTAGTTTTTATTTACAAACACAAATAGTCTATGAAGGGCTTAATTACAAACACAAAATAGTCTATGAAGGGCTTAATTACAAACACAAATAGTCTATGAAGGGCCTTGCCCTTTAAAAGCTTGTCATCCGGCAAATAAATCTCTAATTTCTTCCATATTTATATCAACAGTCTGTCTTTCCCAAGGGCTCATATCCACGATAGCAAGCATCCTGAGCAGTGGCGCGATTCGACTAGGAAATTCAGTTGCAAACTGTAAAAAAAAATAGTTTCAACAAAATAATAAACAACATTTAAGTAATGGAAACAGATAAATAGAAACATTATCGTATTCAACTTTGCTATCAGCTGGACCAAAACCAGCATTCGGTCCTTCGTCAGGGAAGAGAAATGGGTGGGAGGACACTCTAAACCAGTCAACGTAATTAGGAATAGCCTCTGATGGAACAGATGCCTGAAAAAGTGCCTAATCACCAACACGGGCACAATATGGGAACGTACTCCATGCCTTAGGGTAAATTAGCGGAGAAGCAACGGTCACGGAATAGGTACTATGTGCCAGTCGCAGAGCCTGGGTAGGTCTCATAGGAGGGGTGAATAACCTGTACAAAACCCAGCTGTTTGACTGTCCTCTCAGGGAAAATACACCTCGACGATATCAAAACAGGTGATATCCCCGATAAAGGCGGGGCGTGGGTGCTCATTTAATAATGCCCTAGAAGAAGTAATGTATGGAGTCCATTCCACCTGCTTAAAAGCAAAATTAGCATAAACAAAATAATCTAAAATTAAAATAAAATGTATAACAATGTGTGATGTGATGTACAAAACCTGTTTCTCTGTCATGGAGTCCAATATACTCCTACAGTTTCTCAGCCTGCTGAGCTCACGAACCGGCTTCTGCGTGGACCACATCTCAGCTATCGTCTTGTTAGGCACATCAGCTTGACGAGGATGGGGGCGGAAGGCCGGAAAGTGCTCGTAGATCCATGTTTGTAACAATGTAAGACAACCAGCAATAGTCTTGCACCCGGCCCTAGACGCCATACCAAGTTGCCGATACAAATACACCAGAGTCACTGCACCCCAAGCAATCTCATCCTGATCGGCATTCACAGTATGTATAGGGTGAGGTTGCATCCCAATTCTAGGCTTATCCACCAACAGCGTTGAACCCATAATAGTAATAGGTTGTAAACTGTGTCTCTAAAGCCTGAGACCGGTGGCACATGTGCATAATTTCACCAACGTTGATGCTCCCGCTAGTGAAGTACCCCTTCCTTCGCAGCTCAGACATGGGCTCTCCAAATAGACCGGCCAGCGCGAGCTTCCACTCACCATCAGCGATTTCCGCCGGGAGTGAACCTTCAATACCAATACCTAAAATGCATTGCACGTCGTGCAACATAATGATCATCTCCCCCTAGGGCATGTAAAAGGTGTTGGTATCCGGCTGCCACCTTTCCACAAAGGTCTTAATTAAAGCATTATCAATGTGTTGGTGCATAATGTATGGTAGACGACCAAGGAGAGTGGTAGGTAAAACTCTGTACAACTCATCAGACATATCTTGCAGTCTGATGATTGCCTCCAGCGGCTTCTTCCTAGTACGACACTCTAAAATCGGAGGCATACGCTCAGAGCCCTAAAAAATAACCTTAAGTATGTACCCCTCGTAGCTGGGTATCAAGCGGGCGTCAGTAGGGCCCTCGGGCTGAGGTGATGTGATCAGCCAATCCGTTTCAGCGGACTGTTGGCGCCTTCTCCCCCGTAGAGCCACATCGTCAACATGGTTGTCTTCTGCATGATCAAAAGCGACCTCTTGTACTACGCCCTGACGGTGTAAACTTACCGGCATGCCCTTGCACGACCTTCCAATCAACTGTCTGACCAAAAGAGCCTTCGTATTCACTATCCTCATCACTAAAGCCCTCTGAATTACTCTGCAGGCTCGTGTGGTCCTCGAAATGAGTACGCACTTGGTGCAGCGTACTCGAATGTTGGGCCTGACTATGTCTTGGCTGCCTCTTCCTGCCTAGCCCATCTAGCTGAACCCGTAACCCCCTCTCAGTAAGGTCGGCCTAGAATTATTTTCGCTCAACATGTCTCTAAAAAAACCCTTTCCTCTTCCTTGATTACTAGCTATTTACTACATTTTGATAATTTAATTAACTATTAATAATAAATTAAAATAATAAAATATTACGTTAAGTTAATTACATGAATAAAAAATAATAACTAATGACCATATTAATTCATGATTAAAAACGATTACGTAATTATAATTAATAAATTCTCGACACTAAAAAGATTATTAAATTAATTACATTAATAATATTAATTTAATGTACATTTAATAATATAAATTATTGACAAATAATATAATTCATACATATAAACTAATTAACATTTAAAATAAATATTATTAAATTAATAAACATTTAATTAATATATTATATAAGTTAATAATTATTAATTTAATATTATTATTATTAATTTTTAAATAATAATAATAATAATAATAAATTAATTAATAACATGTAAAAATCAAAAATTCAAAAAAAAAAAGAAAAGAAAGGAAAGACGAGTCACGCGCGACTCAACCGTGGCTGAATCGCACAAAACGCGCAACTGGACCGCAGCTCAATCGCGCATTTCACGCGACTGAGCCACGGTTCAGTCACGCGTTTTGTGCGACTTAGCCGCGGTTGAGTTGCGCGCGACTCGTCTTTTCTATTATTTTTTTAAAAATTAATTCGATTAAAAATTACCTCGATTTATTGTTGGCGTTTTGAATTCCTTAGCTTTAGCTTTACAAATTTTAAGTTTTGATTTAGTGTTTTTAGAGTGATAAAAGTGTTATTCAATGAGATTGAAGTGTTTTATACAAATTTTATATCCAGGAGCATTTTCGTTAATTCATTAAAATAAGAATGACGATAAAATGAAAAGTTACGAAGTTAAAAAATTGGGTAAAAGTAAGCTAGGAAGCATGTACGTGTAAAGTAATACTATTGTTGTTGCAGCCTTAATTCATGACCTGACGTGGAAAATGAGATCTGGCACAATAAGATTGTCATAGCCCCTAAACGTATCATAGGACAGATTGAGTTTGCCCATTTTTTATTTGTCGCCACCAATTTCATTTTATCGCCACCCCCCCTTGAATGAAATTACGATTTTACCCCTGAAACTTAAAAAATTACGAAAATGCCACTAAGCTTATAATTTATATAAAAACACTTCAAATCCACTCAATAACACTTTCATCACTTCCATAAAATCAAATTCTTCACATAAAATTAAGCGGAGCTAAAACTTTGGAATCGAAATCGTCAACAAAAATTCGAGGTAAGTTTTTTTTAAATGAATCGAAGGAAAAAAAAAAAAAAAAAAAAATTCGATTCGGCCCAGTCGCACAAAACGTGCGACTGTACAGTCGCACGTTTTGTGCGACTGGGCCGAAACCAAAATTTTTTTTTTTTTTTTATTTTTTTTTAAATTTTTGAAAGAGTTCGTTGTTAGTTAATGTTATTTAGTAAATGTTGTAATAATATGTATTATGATAATGTTGTTGTAAGAAGTAGTTATTGATTTACGTATTCGAAAAAGAAAAAAAAAAAATAAAAATAAAACCGGTCGCACGAACCGGTCGCACGAACCGGTCGCAGAAAACGTGCGACTGTACAGTCGCACGTTTTGTGCGACCGGTTCGTGCGACCGGTTCGTGCGACCGGTTTTATTTATTTTATTTTTTTTTATTGTAATGAATTTGTTTAGTGTAATTAATTTATTAAATTTGAGTTGTTTAAATATTTATGAATATAATAATTGTTTAATTATTTGTAAATGTGAAATATTTTACGTGTTGCTTGTTTTTAATTTATTTGATTTTAAGTAATTTAAAATGTTGTCTTAATTTAAATTATGAAAATTCTAGTAAATGGCTGGAAATCAAGGTAAAGGAAAAGGGTTTTTTAGAGGTTTATTAAGCGGCAATAGATCTAGGCCTACTTTACTGAGAGGTGATCCCCATGAGAGGGGGGTTACGGGATCTGCAAGGCGAGCAAGGCAAGAACAAGCGGCCATACATAGTCAGGCCCAACGTTCAAGTACCCTAGAGCAAGTGCGTAGTCGCTTTGAGCGCCAAAGTAGCCTACATAGTCATACGGTCGGCTCAGGTGACGATGATACTGATTACGACGAGTCTCTTAGTCGGGAAGAGTCTCTTGGTCAGGATGAGTCTGCATGTCATCCTGTTGATTGGACGATCGTAAGAGGCCATGCTGTTAAGTTCAAGAGTAGAGGGCAGGGCTCGAGTGGCACTTCTGATCAGGCAGGAGTAAGCCAGGCTGAGGATGCGGCTCCACGGGGGAGGAGGCGATCGCAGTCCGCGGACACGGACTGGTTAATCACATCAGCCCAGCCCGGGGGCCCTGTTGATACTACTTTAATACCCAGCTACGGTGGGCACGTAGCAAAGGCTATATTTGAGGGATCGGAGCGCACCCCTCCGATTTTGGAATGTCGTGCTCGGAAGAAAACGTTGGATTCAATCATTAGACTTCAGGACATGTCTGATGAATTGTACAGAGTGTTACCTGGTACTCCCCTTGGTCGGCTGCCGTATATAATGCACCAGCACATCGACAGTGCTCTCATTACGGCATTTGTGGAAAGGTGGCAGCCTGACACGAACACCTTCCACATGCCGTGGGGGGAGATGACCATAATGTTGCACGACGTGCAACGCATCTTGGGAATTGGCATTGACGGTTCACTTCCCGTGCAACCGTCTGATAATGAATGGCAGCTTGGCCTGGCCGGCCTTTTTGGTATGCCATTGTCGGAGCTGCGTGCGAAGGGGCACTTCACAAGCGGCAGCATTAATGTTGGTGCACTGTTGCAGCTATGCCACCGTTCTCAGTCTATGGATACTCAACGTACCGCCTACTACATGGCTATAGTAGGTTCCACGTTGCTCGTGGATAAGACTAGAGTCGGGATGCGTCCTCACCCTGTTGTTACTGTTACCGCTGATGAGGCTGATATTGCTTGGGGTGCAGTGACGCTTGCTCACATGTATCGCCAACTGGGTATGGCGACAAGGACTGGGTGCAAGACTATTGCTGGTTGCCTGACACTGTTGCAGACATGGATTTACGAGTACTTCCCAGCCTTCCGCCCCCATCCGCGTCAAGCTGACATGCCGAACAAGACAAGGGCAGAGATGTGGTCCCCGCCGAAGCCAATCCGCGAGCTGAGCAGACTGATAGACTGTAGGAGCATACTGGATGCCATGACAGAGGCACAGGTTTTGTACATGACTTCAAACTTAATTGTTTAACTTGTCAAGGGCAGAGATGTTATGTTGATTATGTATTATATTCATTGTGAGCAGGTGGAGTGGACTCCGTACTTGACTTATGATAGGTCTTTATTGAACGAGCACCCACGTACCTCGTATATCGGTGGTATCACCTGTTTCGATATCGTGGAGGTCTATTTGCCTGAGAGGACAGTGAGGCAGCTCGGTTTTGCACAGGAGATTCCCCCGGCTCCGCTGAGACCTACCCAAGCTCTGCGACCAGCACAGGGCTCCTACTCAGTTACATTCGCTTCTTCCTGTATGTTTACGGAGATGTGGAGTAGGTTCCCTTACTGTGCCCGCGTAGTGGAGCAGGCACAGCGTCGCGCATCGGTTCCATCAGAGGCTGCCCCGGATTACGTGGACTGGTTTAGAGTGTCTTCCCACTGTTTTCTTATCCCAGGTGAAGGACCTGCTGCTGCGTTTGGTGCTGCTGATAACAGAGTCGAATATGTTAGTATTCCTAATTATATATTTTATTTTTATGTTTCATAATATGTATTGACTTTGCAATTGTCTGGTTTTACAGTTTGCTGCTGAATTTCCAACTCGACTTGCACCATTGCTCAGGATGCCAGCTATTGCTCAAATGACGCCTCGGGAAAGAGATGCTGCTGATATGTATTTAGAGGATCTTAGAGAGTTGTTTTCCGAATGGCAAGAGTGTAGAGGGCGCAGCCCCTTATAGACATTTACCTGTTTTGTAATGCATGAACAATTGTTGTATTTAATCTTTATGTATGAACAACTTTTTAATCGTTTGAACAATTGAATTATATATAAACACTATGGAGAATCTAAATTCACCGCGTCTCCAGCGGTGTTATTATGCTGTTGTCGTTGTATGTTGCACATTCTACTCCAAAGTGATATCCTATTACGATATTGTCTTTCTAAATCTGCACATGAATTGTTAGCTGCTCTCCAATTTTGTTGGACTGGCGGCACTGGAGATGAATCATCGTTCATTAAAAGCTGAACATAATGATTCCCGTTTACCCAAAGAATATGTATAAGTTTATTTACGCCATGCATTCCCCCTGTTCTTCTTAAAGGAAGCACTAAACAATTGTACATTGGATGACCATCCGCAGAGCCATAATACGCAATTGCTATGTTTAAAAATGTTGCTGCAGAATACAGTGTTGTCGCTTCCAACCAGTGATCGTACGGAGCAGGTCCTTTATTGTGGGCACCAACTCTGAATATAGCTTCCTCCACCGAATCTGCTGATAAATATAAGCGTGCATATTGTTCTCTATGCGTGATGATGATCTTGATCCGCGACCCCTTGAGGACGATCTACTGTACTCAAACGCACTTTTGTTTCTCCTCAAGGTTCTGCTTGTCATTGGTCTTCCTTTCCTCGGTGGACTTGCTTCGGGCTCAGGTATGTCGTGACCATCGGGGTGCAGCTCATGTTCAAGTACCTGAGAGACGCGTCGTAGTACTGAGGGGTCGGATTTTAAAACTTCATCCACCAACGATTGAAAGTACTCTTTATCATCGGCGTTTGCGTGCCGTACTTCTTCGTTCGCGTCTTCTTCTGCATCTAAATACTTTAACGTTTTCCAAAACGGATGTATATCGTCCAAGTACAGAGCACCATTAGACCTGATAGACAAGTAACAGTAACACGCGCATGGTAATCCGTGGGTTTTTTGAATGACACAACCGCATTTTTCTAAAAGACAACTGCCCAGGGTTAGCATCCGGTTGTGCTCCATCATCAATAGTTCCAAGGCAAATATAGAAACATGACGATACAACGGTCGTAGAAAATTTAGTCGCGACGTTCTTGAAATGGAATTCTTAGATTCCTCAAGAGCATGTCTTATTTTTGATTGTTGATTCATAATTTGTGCGTGCGCCCTTTTAAACAGCGTATCGAATGAGCTATTACCGCTACCCAAGTAGTACTTGAAGGAAGAGTGTTGACTTTCAACTCGACTGGTAGTCTGGTTACCCAAGTGCAAACAATCATTCGTCCACGCACGCACATATTTCTCTTTGTGAGGAATCCATGTTCCTGCCAAATATTGCACGACTCTCCGGTTCCTAGTCGACCAAGTGGACACAATCCCTTCCCATCTGTTTTCAAAATCGGCGATCGTCATACTGTTAACCAAGGGGTTCCATTTTGTTTGCCTGAATAACTGGCCCTGTTGATTTTTCTTGCCGCCACACAATTTATCGACCATGTTCTCCACGTCATTGCCAATATGCCATACGCATAATAGATGTCGTACATCTGCATTAAACATAAATTTAAAATTAATTCAGAAATATATAATACATAGATCGACGATAATTAATAATTAAAACATGTTTACCTGGAAAGACAGCATGAATAGCTGCAGACAAACCTTCATCCCGATCCGTTACGATTACATCCGGCGTCTGCACTGTCCCGTAAATATCCCTCAACCTCTCCAACACCCAAGAATAAGACACAGCCGCCTCATCTCGCATCAAACATAATGCAACCAAGAAATTATGATTCGTTGGCGTCATTCCAATGATTTCGCAAAGGGGCCACTTTTGCTTATTCGTTTTGTACGTTGTGTCTATCAACACAACATGGGGCCACGAACGTAGCATCTGGATAGAAGTTGGATTCGCAATCAATAATCTAGTCAACTGATCCTCACTATCCAAGTCCCTCCAAACTACATAATTATGCTCCGTGGCCATATACAGACAGTGTTGAAGAGGAGTCCTACCATCCATCTCTTCTCTCCTCATTGACTGTCTCTCATTGTAAATTTGATTCATACTAGCATAAAAACGAGGAAAATTTCTTCTAATTGAAGACATTATAAATGCTGGTTGCATGCCAGTTGCACTTAGATCTCGTATGTGCTGCCTGATATCCACAGTCATCCTATTTACTCTTATTTGACCATCTACGTACATGAAGAACGGATGGTTATGTATTCCTTTTTCACCAGGAAACACTCTAACCGTCCAAGGTCTTTCCTTTGGGTTACGACTAGTTCCTAAAATCATAAATTTACACCCACAACCCCTACTTTTGGAACCTGGTCGGGGAGCATTGTCTAAGTTATGCAAATCAACACTTCTTTTATCGTAACGGTGACATCTTAAGTACAGACTCACTCTAGAACGCCCTTCTTTTTTTTTATATGAAGCACGTGTAAATTGAAATCCAATTGTTAGTGCTATCTCATTAGCCCAAGTATGTAAATCATCTACAGAATCAAATTCTCTATCGGTAACAAATCTATCAGAATAATCTATATTATCTCCTAAATTTTCAAAGTCCTGCAAATAATAATTATAATAACATTATCATAATATATCAAAATAATATTAACTTAAAAAATAATTATTTCTACAAAATAATTATAATAAAATACCATTATTATAGCACAACAATAGATTAAAATAAATTAATTTAATTAAACAAAATAAATTTTATAATTCGAAGTTAAAAAAAAAAAATAAATAGAAGTCGCACAAAATGTTTTGTGCGACTTCTATTTATTTTTTTTTTATTCAAATAAAAAAAAAAAAAAAAAAAAAAAAAAAAAAAAAAATTTGAAGCAGTCGCACGAACCAGTCGCACGTTTTGTGCGACTGGTTTGTGCGACTACGTTCCTATTTTTTTTTTTTTTTTTTGCAAAAATCGAACCGATTAATTACTTACCGGATCGTTATCATGCACGTCTTGGTATGCCATTGATGTTCGATCTAGAGTACTAGCTTGTTTAACTTTACGTATTGTTTCTAGAGAGTTTTTAGAGAGAAGGTATCGTGTTTGAATTCGAATATACTACCATAAAGCCTCTGAAAATTCAATATATATATAATTCCGATAATAATGTCATTAAGCGATAACAATGTTATTAAGTGCCATTTACATTTCTTAAACATTTTTTAACTTAAGTGGCATTTTTGTAATTTTTTTAAATCTAGGGGTAATATGGTAATTTTGTTAGAAGGGGGGTGGCGATAAAATGAAACAGGTGGCGACAAATAATAAGAATGACGATAAAATGAAAAGTTACGAAGTTAAAAAATTGGGTAAAAGTAAGCTAGGAAGCATGTACGTGTAAAGTAATACTATTGTTGTTGCAGCCTTAATTCATGACCTGACGTGGAAAATGAGATCTGGCACAATAAGATTGTCATAGCCCCTAAACGTATCATAGGACAGATTGAGTTTGATACTCTAAATTGAGCTCGTACAATATGAATGAGTTCTTAATTCTAATATCTACCTAGCTAGCTTAAAAGCCTAATTTTAAGTCTGTGTAAATTGTTTGATTGTATAGGACCTTTTAAAGTAAATTAGAATCTCAAATATTAATTTATATTAATTTTTTATTTTAATTTAAATGCGTTTAAAGTTTAAAATTACGAAAATGAAAGATAAATAAACCTAAAAAATTATTATAAATGAAAGATAAATAAATCTAAAAAATTATTATGTATTTTTACTCTATTCCAAGCTCAAAGTTAAATCTGAGATCAACTACATTTCATATACGTAGTACATAGGCATAATAGTTCTTTTTTTCTGTCTTTTTGAATTTATTTCTTAGAACTCAAAAAGCTCTCACATATTTATATATTTTAAAGTGGAAATTCAAAGGTTTGATAAAGTAATTGGTTCAGCTCGGCTCGGCTAGTTAAATAGGAGCTAGTAATAAGCATCTTACATTTGTCATCCTAGAAATATTTGGTAAACGTGTTTTCGTTTGGATGCATGTATTATACTTCTTCCGTTTCAAAATACTTGCAACATTTTTTTTCACGCAGTTTAATGAACTAATTTAATTCTTAATATATACAATTATGTATAATAGTATATTATAAAAATTTGATATTAATAATCTTTGTATCAAGGCGAATTAAATAAGATCTCATTTGATCATGTTTTAACTTATAAATAACAAATTAATCACAAATTAAGGAAGATATATAAATAGTGAAAGTATAAGTAAATTGGAACGAGAAAAAGTAGTACAAAGCTCGTTAGTGCCTTGGTGTCAAATTCAAGTCGTGCGCACATTTTGGCACTTTTTTTTATCAACTTGCATGTTTGATGGTGCATTGACAACATTTTTTTTTCTATTTTTACTAAATTAAGTATGCACATATTTAGAAATATTGCCACTTGTTTGGTCCCATTCCTATCCTTGATTTGCCAGAATAAGAATATTTTTGATATTTTGTATATTTTGTAAATTATTGTATCTTTGGTAATTAATCTTTGGTAATTATATTAGTTATTATTATTTAAATATTTAGTTTCCTAAAAACTCTTAATTAGGATTGTATTTATTCTCATTCCATATAATGTAATGACAAGCAATCAATTCTGTTATGATTTAGTCCTATTATAGTCTTATAATAGCATAGCTAGCTTGCAAGCAATAAACAAAATTGACACATGAACTATGGTGTAGCAATAACTTTAAATAACCATGGTTGTCTCAAAGATTTGTACCAAACATAAATTGGGGGAAAACTAAACATTATTAACATAACGTTATATTACATTTATTTTATTTTTAGATTTTGGGTTAAAGAAAAAAAAATGAAAATTTAATTTTTTATGTATATGGTGAGATTTAAAATTTTTTTAAATTACATAGACGTGGAAAGAAAAACCTCAAACTATTAGATCAACTCGTAATTCAAATTATAATTAACTTTATTTCTACCATCTCTTTTATATTGTCAAATATTCATTTTTACTTATATACACAATCTACAATAATAATTATATTAGCATTTGTTGATGTAAATTACAATTGTACATTATTATTCATTGTTGATAATTTATTCATAAAGTGTTGAAGTTTAACGTTCTAATATATAAACAAAATTTTGAAAAAAGTAAATGGAAATTATATTCATTTGTATCTCAGCACCATCCTCTTTCTCCCTTTGTAATTCAAAGCCCCGATAATTGATGAAAAATAAATGGAATTTGAAAGTTGATATCTACTCCTAATACTTAATTAAGTTTAACACTTCATGGGTTCTCAATTTCATGTTTTGTTTCGGTTGGTACATCAATTATTTTCCTCGGATACTTGATTTAATTCTTGTTGTTCCTTCACTTTCCCTTCTCTTCACTTACTTTATTATATTCCCCTCGTTTTACTTATTTTGCATTAATTGTTATTTTGGTTCGTTCACTCATATATTATTTCTAATATTGGACAGTGATCCACCACTTTCTTTTAATTTTATCCATATTTTTTAATTCTCTTTTAATTTCATCTACATAATCTATTATATCTCTTCATTTCTTATCAATATCTATTTTTTTTAATAATATTCTATTTCTTTTTAATACAAAATCAAAAGGACAAATTAGTACGTACTACCTACTAAAATTTAAAAACATAAGTTCACATCGAACTAGGAGTAATATTAAGTTCTTTTTAACAATGTAAAACTCTTTATTAAATTTTAAAGTATTTCATTTGATTATCTGGGCCCTTTTGGATTAAAAAAAAAAGTAGAAGTAAAAAAATTGCATCAATTTGTCTAAAAAAAAAAAACGCTTTATTGGCTTTGTTTAGTTGGTGGCTTTTAATTTTGTTATGATTTGATGTAATTGATGTGTACTGACTACAAAGTGGTTTTCACACTCACACGAGCCACGACATGCATTAGTTTGCCTCGTGTGCTTTCTGCAATTGGCTGCCTTGATTTTGTGCGCCCACTTTGTTGTCTTCATCAACCAACAGTCCAACACTAATTTCAAGTATTTGTGTCTCTCTTATTTGCTATAATTAAAATTTTCATTTGTAGTAATTTCAAAACAATTATTACTCCCTTCCTTTCTTAAAGAAAATTTAATTTATCATTTTTAGGTATTTTATTTATTGTTTTTATAAAAATTTATTTTATTTATATTATTAATTTTGAACAAAAATAAATTAATTCATCATCATTTTAATCTTTTATAATATTTATGATCCTTACATATCTTCTACTAACTTCATTTTAACATTTTTATGTTATTTATGATTTCTATATGTTTTCCACTAAATTTATAAAAATATTTTTTTATTAGTTGTGGTTTTCATATTTTTTCTACTAAATTTCTTCTAATATTTTTTTATTACTTATTGTCCTCACTTTTCTTCCAGCAAATTTATTATTCAATTAAATGATATATCTACTATTTAAAAAATTCTATATCTCTTAATTCCCGTGAACATTTCTTGTGAGAACTTCATTAGAGAACGGAGGGAGTATATTTTTGATTTGCATAGTATAAAAACTTATAATATGATAACTTTATACATAAAAAAACATTATATAAATAATTTTTATTATTTTAATTATAACTTTTAAAAAGTCGCACTTTATATGGAACAAAGGAATACATTATTTGTTATAAATTCTCATAAAACCCTTTTATGTAATTAAATTAAATCAATTTACACAAGAATCATTTTGGATTCGATTATAGTTGTCTTTAAATTATGATTTTATATAGTTAATAATTTCTTAGTTTTAGAAATATGATGACAAACATTTATTGGTTGTTATGTTAGTTATGGAATTAATAGACAATAATTTTCTTATTATAACTTTGATGCACCTTCAAACTTTTTAGGAACACATTTTTCTTAAAAAAAATTAATACATCTACAATTCTACATGTTTATTGATAGTTCAAAATTAAAATTTAGGGACATATAATAAATGTAGAAGAGTTTTTGGTATTACTTAAAACCGATTTATTAATTAATTATGGAAATGCTATTAAGCCTTTTTTAATTAAGAAAGTAAGTTATGAACATATAGTTGATATTGGCATCACATTAGGTCGATAATATTGCAAGACACTTTTTGAAACTTTTTAAAAATATATTTATATTCTTTATATTTGATTTGGTATAGATGACAATTATTACAAAGTGTACACATAATTGAAATTAATTACATACTTATGTTTTATTATTCTATGTAAGAAGAATTCTCAGAAAAGAAATAAAATAAAGTAAGAATTGATTTTTTTTAGATATTAGAATTGGATTCCTATCACAAAGCCAGGTAGAAGAGAAAAATTTCTGGCCACTTTTAACCTTTTTGCATACCCATAATTTTTAATTACATCCTTAATTAGGTTAAAATATGGCGTAATGTGAAAAAGAATTATATCCTATACGTTAAGATTGTTAGAATTGCTAATACTCTTAAATTTGATAATAATAAAACTTGCATTCAATTTATAATGAATTTATAATGAATCTGGGTGTGCATCGTCAAAGGAGTTGTGTTGTCTCAAACCAATTTGATAAACCCACGAATTTATTTCATACCTAAAACCTAATCACCTAACTAAATCGTTTTCTATTACTCTTACCATTTTTTTTAATATCATGTAAGACTAGGAGTAGCTTTAATTAATTAAGTTTGAAATTTGAAGACTAATTATTGAGCATACATCAACTAATGACTTCTCCCTCCGTTTCTACTAAATTTGCTTTATTTGACATTGCATTTCTAAGTGGCGGGGTGAAT
>NC_080061.1:6338757-6471257 GCF_026212465.1 Amaranthus tricolor
CCCCAAGCAATAGTGATAGCAGCAAATGACCTATTTTAAATGCTGCGATTTTAAACCGCAACAAAAAAGTGCACCATATGCCGCAGGCCACAAAAAACCGCAGCATATAATCTTAACTATTTGCTGTGGTTTTTTGTGGCCCGCAGCATATATTGTTATTTTTTTTCTTTTTTCGTTTAATACTAATAATGATCCAATAATAATTTACAATGTAACAAACAATGACTAATCCAATAATCCAATGATAATTACAAATAATCACCAATAATCTCTTTGTAATAAAAAACTCTCGATCATATATATAATATAATAATATGTACGTACATATATACATTAAAGTCCTAAAAATCTAAACTAATTACAATTTACCAAGAACAAAAATTAGCAAGATACACGACAATCTTGTCTTTTAATTCACGCATTTCTCCATTTCTCCATTTCTCAAAGGGCGTGTTTTCCTTGGAATGTCATATAAAACCTATAATATAATATAAAATTAAAAGATTAATAAACATTATATTTTTACCAATAATATAGTATATATATATATATATATATATATATATATATATATATATATATATATATATATATATATATATATATATATATATATATATATATATATATATATATATATATATATATAATTTAAGAACGTAATAACAAATACTTACGGCATCTATATTTTCGACTCTAACCTCCTTCACGGATTTTATAATATAGTTCATGTATTTCAGAGTGTAGTAGTCGCAATCAACGAAATTCGAAGGTTGTTAAAAGCACTAAGAGAAAATAGATGTTAGTGCCAAAAAAGCTTAAAAACAAATAAAATCTCAACTTAACACGTGATTTCTAGTATATGACTATGATTTTCAATACTAACCACTTCAACACAATAATATATAACAAATAGTGTTGTGTGCCAAGTTTCGTGCAAAACAAACCAAGTTTGAGCTACGTTATGCGCAAAAGTGTAAAAAACGCTTAAAATAGTTTATTTCTAAAAACTATAATAATATAAATAATAATTTTTTCTAAAGTCTTAACCCATTAGATTGGCCCAAACTTAAATAAATCGAAAACAATCTAAATCAAATATGACCTAATCTAATTCAGATTATACTCAACTTAGGATCAAACTCAAATGGTAGTCTTATATTTCATAGTCTTATTTTTGTTGTGAGTTAAAAAGGCCCTTGATTTGATGGTTCCTACTACTAGTGGGCTAGTGACCATTAAAACATCCAAGTTTCCTTCACTAAACCACCAAATGGGTAGAAGTAAAGTCATTTGCTAAGATGGTTGCTAATAATTAGACATGTTGTAATTCCAACTCGAATCGACGAACTCTACCAAAAAAGTTCAATTTATTTGTTAATCGAATTGAACTAATCAGTGTCGTTTTTAACTATTTAGGGGTCTTAAATAAAATAGCATATAAAAGATTATTTATATAATTATTAAAAATCATACATGCTATTACGGTTAAAGCTAGTTCATTCGATTCTCATTACCCCTCTTCTAAACTTGCTCTTTTCTCGGTTTACCCTTAAAAAAATACTAGCCATTTTTCAGGTATACTAATAGAAAAATGAAAACAAACTGACACAGGAACACATGGTATCCTAAGCAGTAAGCAATACTTTTCCAGATACTAACAGACAACAATCAAATCTTAATACGTCGGCAGATTAACAAATAAGGCAAACAAGATTTCGTTGATCATAAACTTCCACAATAAGCCCAATACTAGAAATAAACACCTTTGCGTGCTTGTCGCTGATCTTCTGACATTACAAAGTAACATTATACATGTAATATTAATAATAATAATAATAATAATAATAATAATAATAATAATAATATTATTATTATTATTATTATTATTATTATTATTATTAGGATATAATTCAAATGCTATCTAGGTCTAGGATAACTTTTGAGAAATATGTATTTTAGGCATTGTGAATATAGCATATACCTATATCCTTATTCCTTAAAAGTATATACTGATTAACTTCACAATAATGGCATATTTTTGCTTGCATATCTGCCAGTGTCTGAGATCATGCTCCCAGTTAAGTATGTCAATCATGCTAGTCTCACACGATTGTTAACAAGCAGGGGCGAAGCTACACAATCCTTCGTATTTTTAGCTTTAATAATTTCCCTTACTAATATATATATATATATATATATATATATATATATATATATATATATATATATAGTCTGAAGAGTGAATAAATGTCACGAAAACAACTATAGCTCAATGGTCAGAAGAGTTAATTTGAAACCTAAGGTTGTGAGAAGCTTTTCAACTCCATGAGTTGAAAAATGCTTTTTTTTTTTTTGTATATTTAAGTCTATACCTGGTATATCAGATATTTTGCACTTCTAGATCGAAATCCTAGCTTCATCAACAAGTGATATGGTTATGATATCATTTGGTGTAACATAATTTACCAGTTAATTCGGTTTTTAGATTCGTAATTCACTTAAAATGACCCTAAATAACCCAAAACCGACCATAATTTGCTTTTTTGATTCTCAATTCGCAAGGAGATTAGTGAATCATGTGACAATGATACCATTAAATATTGATGTACAGATATCTCTTAAAAGACGGGTTTTTACACACTTTTAATGTTATTGGTTATGTAAATATGAAGACAATAATAACTCGACTGAAATTGTTGTGCATTGCACGTACCGGGCTGGTTGCACTAGGGTCGTGCACCCTGGTGTTAGGAGCACATAAACGACTATGGTCACAACTCGACTAATATGTAATACAATATGACCTTATATTTAGACTGGAAACCATTGACGACTCGTGCAACCTGTTGGTTCTTTCAAAGGTCACAACTCAAAATCAAATTGCTTTTTTCTTTTTAAAAAAAGACAAACTAACATGTGCCAAATTGTACATAAAAACTCCTGATCGATAGGGATATCATAGAAAAACTCTACTTGCAATCACAGCAAAAAAAAAAAAAAAAAAAAAAAAGCATCTCATACTGTATTCTAATTATATCATAATATTGCAAGTAGTGCTTAAGCACAAGCTTGTTAAACGGGCTGTGCAGATGTACATCACATTGTACGTTGTACTGGTGTGGTGTCTGTTTAATCAAAGTCTAAAGAAGCAGGTTTTGTATAATTCTTGTGATATACAATACTTAACTACTTAGTTAATGCTTATTAAATATACCTTAATCCAAACAAACAGTAATTAACACACTGTATTATGAAACTAAACACACATAAATAACTGTACAAGCTGCTAATTGTTTAGCATTCAATTAATTATATAAGTGGCAGTTATAGATCCAAGAAGAAGCATTTCAAGTTATACCAATCAAGCAATCAGATGCAATGACCATATGTTGATGTGGTAACAGAGTGATATGGTTATCGTAACAGTTTGTGAAATTTGAAAACGAGACATGTATTTTCAACATACTGATCTAATCAAGTACTCTGTTTAGTTCATTTGGATAAATTTGTTATTGGATTTGTACAATAACAAATTTAATGGGGTTATATTCTAAAACCAATGGATGATCGAATAATAGGAAAAGTAGCCCATCAAACTCAACTATATATGTTTGTCAATCTCTCTCTAATTTTATGATTTGTGATCATATGTAAGTTCTTTTTCAATAGTTCATCAACATGGTTTAAAGTGTTAACTGTTAAGCAGAAATAATTCCACACTTAAAAGAGAATCTTTAAGACTAAATCGAACAGTTACAGACATAAAGTCGATGCATGCATGAGACGCGGAGCATGGACATAGCTGATAATATTTGGATTGTAGTAAAATTCTTTCATTACATCATGTTTATTTTGTAGTTTTATGTAAAACTCACAAATAATATTTGCCATTTAAAATTAATCATGACGCCAACCTCTTTATTGTTACCAAGGATAAGACTGTTTACATTTATATATACTTGGAATTTCATCTAAGTGGAAGCATGGAATATTGTGTTGAAGTACATGAGTAAGGGAGACAAGTACAAATTTCCAAGGGTACAATATCACTTTGACTAGATTGCAAAACATGCAACTAGCTTTGAACGACTTAAATAATACTTCCTCATGTTTTGATTAAATGCAATATTTGTAATTTTTACACTATTTATCGCTTAACTTAATTTTGTTTTAGTTTTCCCACCTTTTTCTAAGAAATTATATAATCAAGGTAGATCTTACTAAATTCGTCTCAAAATATAATTTTCAAATATCAATTTGTATAATTTTTACATATACATATTTAAAAATATTAAAAATGTAAATGTTGCATCAAGTTGTGTGAAAACCCTAATTTTACATATAAATAGGACCGTAAAAAGTAATAATTAAACAAAATAAGGAAGCAGGTTGGGATAACAAGATTCGTTGATGTTCTAAATTTAAAAACCTTTCTTTAACCATTTGAATCTGTTTTCTGTTGAAGATATGTTCATTAAAGAAATTTGTCTTTTTTTCAACTTAAATGTAGGAACAAATAGTTTACAAAAATAGGGCATATAACCCATAAAATAACCCAGAAACTATTTTCAAAGTTTCAGAAAGGAAAAATCAGAGCCGAAATGAATAAATTATATATACAAAGCCACCTAAGAAAGCATGAAAAGCAGGGAATATGAACAGTACAACTTGCTGATTATGGAATATGGACAGAACAAGTTGCATATTTCAGATAATGTTAAGTAATATTTACAACGAATGTGCTATAATCCACTTGTAATTGCATAAATAAAGGTCAAGGAAAACCAGAATTTAGTTATCTTTAAGCACCCATGTGATGATCTTATAATTATATGCACTAATTTATTTACAGTAAGATTTAATGCATGATTGTATGCCCCTACCTTGTATGGAAACGCCAGGGCGCCACACTTAGTGCCTCTCAAATCTCTGTGGAAGTTGTGAATCATGTCTCAGAGTGACAAATTAAACTTGACAACAAGTTAGAGTATATAACAAATCTTGAGACTTCAACTATTAACTTAAGCGTTTGATTGAATTGGTTCTTTGAAATGGTATCAAAAGCCAACGTGATAAGAGATCGGTAGGTATAAGAGGGTCTGTGTTGCATATACACTTCTAGCGCAAACGGCTCACGTGTTAGGGGGCGTGTTAAAGTATATGACATATCTTGGGGTTTCAACCATCAGCTTAAGCTTTTCATCGAGTTGGTTCCCTGAATAGCATGTGAAGGAATCAACTCAACCAAAAGCTTAATATGACAGTTAAATTATACACTAACACAATAGAAAAGGTATCATCATTGGAGTAATGGAATGAAGATGTAGTAACACGAGGATCGAGTAACAACACGTGTACTCACTCCAAACTTCATATTCTTATTCTTATTAGTGTCTATAACAGAGATATTATTGATTGATCATTTCAAACTTCATATCCAACTTCACATAGATAAAAGAATTGAACATAAAACCTGACATTGTTAATCAAATGCACATAATTTAATGAGCTAATTTAATTTTAATATAGTCTAATGTAAAAATAATTAAGCAAATTAGATGAAATTATCTTTTATTTCATGGAATTAGCTTGAGAACAGTAAGTGTACTCACTTTAAACAATTTTATTTTCATTGCAAAAAAGACACTAGAGCAGAAAATAATTGCACAGAAACTATCACTTTAATGTGTCTTTAATGTCATTTTAGACGGTAGATATATTTATATTTATGTTCTTTTTTGTTTCATTAGTAGTAGACTAAACTTAAATGACTCGATAAATTATAAGCATTTCGTATTCATGTGAACTTGCAAATAACGTTTGTCATTACAAAGATGAGAATTGAGATTACGTACACTTGACCTCCCAAACATTGTTGTAACTAAAAGCCATTTAATAGCATCGAAGTAATGGAGTGTAACGTAACATAGACATATATGTAGTCAGTACTTCAGAATAAGTCGTATCTTCACTTCTAGGCTGTAACAAGTCATCATCATCGTACACAGTGTATTCTGCCCATTGAAACTATGATCAAGGTTTAAGAAGGAAAGAAAGGCGTCAACCCGTACCCATAAAAAATGATGCGGCCAAACTATGCCGTAACAAATGTTTGAATAAATTGTTTAGTTGTAGCTAACTTGTAGCATTATCAGTGAGATAAAAATTGAGAATCCTTATGGACTACATGAATAATGTCGCAGTATATTCATCAGAAAGAAAGTCTTCCTAATTGAATGCTAGCAAGGGTAATTCTGATATTGGGTTTCACACCACTGAATGAATTATGGAATACTATTCAGGTGTACCAATCTTAACAAATCAACTGTACAACTGACTAGCAAATTTAGTAATGTACATAACACTTTTAGTACTAATAATAACACAAAATGCAAAACAACCTGGACAGAAATCTGCAACAGTAGATAAATATCAAAAAATAGAGGAAAGAGGTTTTACATACAAGCATGATCAGTTTTCATCTTCATCATTATCATCATCATCATCTTCGGGTAAGGTGGTTTCGTCTCCAATACCTTCAAGAAGTTTGTCAACATCCTCTCCTAGTTCCGATAACCTCGCAGCGAGTCTCTCCACTTTGCTTTGCTCTTGTCCTAAGCAAACAAGCAAATCATTCAACTCCGCCTCACTTTCCTTCTCCGCTTCTTCTCTCACTTCAGCTTTGATTGCCTCGATATCTGGGAAAGGTGTAGCACCCCCGTTCTTCAGAGACTTGGCCTCTTTCTCAAGTTGGGAGTTGGCCTGTTCTAGACTGCAGTAAGCATCTGACAAGCTCTTCAATTCAGATTCCATTTTCTCAGCTAGATTTCGATACATGGAAACATCATTTTCAAGTTTGGCCTTCTCGTTTTTCAGAATCTCAAGTCGCTGTGATGCTTCTTGGAGTTCTTTGCGGATTGTCTCCACCTGGAATCTCTCTGAAGGGGCATTAGTCTTTTGTTCAGGCCTTGCACCGGTCTTGACTAGGTCTTCAGCTAAGCTTGCATTGCGACCAAGGAGATCCTTTGAAAGATAGAAGATACCAATCCATAAGTCAGCAAATCATCGTGTTAACTACTAGTCCCCAATTATAGTGTTCCTCCCCAATTCAATAAGTCCCAAATAAAAGTCGAAATCAATAAAACTATCGAGGTGGTAGATGCTAAACCAAAACTTCCATTATAAGAGGAACCAGGATCTAGTTCAAACATCAGGAATAGCATTGAGACTATTTGAAAAGTTCAGCACAATGCTTCCCATTTATTATAAAAACTTGAACTAGATGGCATAGCAAAGAAGCACCCACATAATTTTTAACAATTTGATTAGGGGTGCGAATAAACCAAGTTGAGTTAAGTATTACCCTGTTCATTTCAAGCACACTTAATATAGTCGGATTTGGGCTGTCAGTCAAGATCAAAAATCTGTTCAAACTCGGTTCATTTAATATTTAACTTGTTGGAGCTTAGCTCATGAACGACTCATTTATTAATCGAGCAAAGTTTAAGTTCATGAATAAGCTTACCTTGTAAACAAGATTTGTGATTAAGATTTAAAGAACGGGAAAGCAATTCAAAAACGGTACACAGATGAATAAATGATGTAACTTGTTGGAGCTTAGATCGTTGAGTTGAAATTCAGAAGTAAAACCCTTCATCGCGACTGCCATTTTGATATCTCTAAACATTGTAACTTGGACACAAATCCAATTACTCATCCCCCCCCTACTCTAGAAAATAGCGAGCAAAAAACCAGAAAATACTTGGAAGGGGGAAAAGAAATGGAAGATAATATTTTAAGATAAGAAAATTAGTTCACCTGAATTTCCAAGCACTGTTTCTCTATAAAAGACTTCAGACGACTGATGTAGTCCCCTTCACTTTCTCCGCTTCTTTGTTCTAACTCAGCAGGAACTATTGCTACCTTTGCTTTTGGATTACTATAAATCTCTACAAATCTCTCCCTTATGTTACCCTCCAAGCTAACAACAATGGCAACAAAACTGGCATCAAAGACTGCCGCCAGAATAGGATGCTCTGTGTTCCTCTTATCTTCCAAACTGGCATCTTTTTCTGCGTCTTCAACATTTTCCACACTAGCACCACTAGATCTAGTCAAGGGTTTGCGATGTGCAGAAACCTTTCTAGAAGAGAAAAGAAAGGTCTTATCCATCTCATCAAACTTCAGAAAGTAAGAGGTAAGCCCAGGTTTTTGGCTGATAGCATCGACTATGCCAAAAGCATCTTTACCACTTCCAATACATTTGTTATAAAGAGCACACTCTCCCAAAAGAACAGCTGCTAACCCCCGAGTGCATACTGTTGCCGATTGATTTGAGAGTAATTCAAGAAGATAGGTAATGTGGGGGTGTGCATCAAGAAAACATTCCACGGCAACAGGGCAATCAACCAGCCATATTATCAGAAGTTTTAAAATCATTTCTTGAATATAGAGATTTTCTTTCCCATTTGACTTTCCATCTTTACCATCCATGGAAGAAGCAACAGCCAAGTACTTCACCATGCGGTGCATTAGTGGCTCAGGGGTCCCCATAGACTGCCTTGTCGGCCCTAACTCAACTCTCAAAGCCTGTTAATTGTTGCAAAACTCAATTCGTGATAGCATGTAAACACAAAACATGATAACTGAAAAATGACACAAGCACGCCATATGTAAAAGACGTTTAACTGCAGAAGGCAAATGAATTAGTAGTGCAGTTTTCTAGTCAGCAGAAATTTTGAAGATAGTAGGTCCAACGAAAAAGACGCATAACCAACATTCGGTAATCACAAAATTGCCTCAGCAATCCAAGGTTTTCACAAACCCACTCCAAAAACAAGAAGCAAAGGGCATCAATGATTAAGATCAACGCACTAGCTAGCTACATAGACTAGACCTTTAATTATCTTGTGTACTTGAACCAAATTACATAACTAGTGGAGAAATTAACATTAGAACTGGGATATTCAAAAAAGGCGGAATTAAGCAAATGGACTACAAATGGTTGAATCAGAAATAATAGAGACCGTAGATATTTGGAATAAGGCACTTGGAACATATTAGCGTCTACAATCTGCATGGACAATTTAAAAATGATAAAGATGTGTGGACAATCTCACAGTGATAATAATCATTATAATGCAGCATGAATCACATTCCTGAAAAGTTTCTTGGAAGATGCAAATTTGAGCTATACACTTTCTCCAACTTAAGCAGTTACATGAAGAAATACTATTAAAGAAACCTGAAATATCAGGGACCTTGCCATTCCAAATGATTGCAGAAACAGGAAGAGTCATAACTAACGGAGTTTTTTTTAACTTAAAATGGTCCCAAGCAGAATGAAAAAGAGATAGGATAGAAGCAAACATAATATTTTTGTCATAACACTTGGTTAAAGATCTAAACTCAAGCAGTTAGTCATAGTCATAACCATTAAGTCATAGACATTATCAGATTTCAAATTTTTTTTTCCTAAATCAAAATCCTGCTTTATTGTAGAACCTGTTCATAAAGATAACTAAGTTCCCTGTAAGTTGCTACTCATAAAAATTCAAAATACTCCTTTAGATCCTGCTAATACATCCCTTCTGTTCCTTTAAATTTCAAAAGGCATATCAACTCTTTTGATTGCAAAAGTAATTCAGGTATATAGACAATTAGCCAAAGCCTCTACCCACAAAATTATAGCTGTAATCAAAGTTCAGAAAACAACAACCAAAAGCCACATCATTCTGTATTTGAGCTTGGAATCACGCTCCAAAGATCTTTCTCTTCATCCACAGCTTGGGCCACAGAAAATCTCTCCTAAATTTCTTCAGCAGATTTAAGATTGGGCAGTGGTCAACAAAATTTGATTATCAATTTTAGGATTTAAACCTGCTTGTAATCAACTTTTGGTTTGTTGACCACTGCCCAATGTTAAACCTGCTTGTAAAGGTTTGTTTAGGATTTAAAAATTTGATTAATAAAGGTCAAATGATATAGTGTATAATTTTGTTAAATAATTTTAGTAGATTACAAATTAATATAAAGTATGATCGTTGGGACGAAAAGGATTACTGTTTTGAATACTTTAAGTACTTATTAGTAGTGTCTTATTTCTTTTTATTTAACTTTCCTTTGTCTTTGCTCTTTTTAGATGCCTCGATTCCGTTGCAGTTGCACCACTAGGAAAAGTGTTATGAATTTTCATGATGCACCGTACCACCTCTCTATGAAAGCTGGCGAACCCATTTTTTCTTACATCCATCGTCTCCATATAAGCATGGAGAATTGCCACCTTAACAAATGTCATGGTAACTCGGATTATAATACACCACCCAAACAAGCTGATGTCCTTATTCATATCGTAAGTGACATAAGTCTCTAAGCTAAACTTAAGAAGGAATACAATGACATAATAAAAAATAGGAGAGGTATGCAGATCAAAATGAGAAGTGGTTCCTTACTTTAGAGTACTTAGAGAAAATGATGGTTGATGCTAAAGTAAGGTGGATTTATAATGTATATGGGAGCTTCGGCAACGAGGATGAGAGTGATGAGGGAGATGAGGAAGTGATGAGAAACTTTTATGGCAACGAGGACAAGAGTGATGAAGAGTTTGCAGATGTGTTTCCAGATGAGACTCCAGAGATGCCACTTGTGAGGGATTAGACTTTAAGATTGATTTAGTTCCAATAGGACCCATATCAAAGGCACCTTATAGGATGTAGGTACTATCATCTTCCCCATCACTCTTATCATCGTTGCCATAGAAATTCCTAGATACATTATAAATTCACCTTGCTTTAGCATTAACCATCGTTTCTCTAAGTACTCTAAAGTAAGGAACCACTTCTCATTTTATTCTGCATACCTCTCCCAATTGGATCTCCCATTTTTTATTATGTCATCGTATTCCTTCTTAAGTTCAGCATAGGGACCTATATCACTTAAGGTACAGATAAGGACATCAGCTTGTTTGGGTGGTGTATTATAATCCGAGTTACCATGATATTTGTTAAGGTGGCAATTCTCCATGCTTATATGGAGACGATGGATGTAAGAAAAAATGGGTTCGCCAGCTTTCATAGAGAGGTGGTACGGTGCATCATGAAAATTCATAACACTTTTCCTAGCGGTGCAACGAAATCGAGACATCTAAAAAGAGCAAAAGACAAAGGAAACATAAATAAAAAGAAATAAGACACCTACTAATAAGTACTTTAAAGCACTTCCAAACAATAAACCCTTTCGTCCCAACGCTCATACTTTATATTAATTTGTAACCTACTAAATTATTTAACAAAATTTTACACTATACCATTTAACTTATTTTAATCTAAACCTTTATATAATCAAATTTTATAATCCTAAACAAGCCTAAAATTGATTAGAAGCAGGTTTAAGATTGGGCAGTGGTCAACAGAAAATCTAACCTTTGCGATCCTTGCTTCAGCAGGTTTGAGATTGGGCAATGGTCAACAAAATCTAAGAATAGGCATAGAAACATAAACTAACAAGTCACCGAAAAGCAAATCATAATTCACCATTTCAATAAATTTTACACTACTAGCCATTATTTCTTCATTTGTTTATCCATACATTATTATGTTATAGAGACCTAAAAAAGTATATTAATAGAAAATCACACAGTACACAGTATAATAGAAAATCAACAAAATTGCTACTGAACCAAAAGAGATGCGATGACTTCTCAATGTAACTAGTGCAGAGAAAGAAAGAAGGAAAAAACATATCTTGCCTTCTCTTTGCACTGGATATTGTCTTGCAGCAGATGAGACAAAACGCTAGCTGCGCGTGCGCATATCTGCACCATAAAAAATAGTATAATAAGATCTGGTGATTTTACAAATCAAATAGACTATACAGAATACAAGTGAAAAAATTGTAAGGTGAAATTTTAATATATATAAACAAGAAACATAAGTAAATAAACAAACAATAATGTCTCCTATTCCTTTTTCCGTCATGTACAATAGAATATGAAAGAAGAAAAGATTGACCAATTATATAAGGGCATGTAATTCAATGCTGCTTAGTCACCATTCGGTAAACAGAAATGTTAACCGTTGATGTCCAGAAATCAAGATCCCAAATAATACCCACCAGCATAGGTTTGCAAATTAACGCAATACACATCACCGTTTGATCAAACACATGGAAGAACCATACTCTGCTAATTTTTACAGATTGTTAATGAATTATCAATACATAACTTTAATGCCCACCTCAAGATCTCCATCACTTTCACTCATTGTAAGACCATGGAGCAGCATACTGCAAAAAAAATTACTGAATGACTGAACAAACTTAAGCAGAGAGAAATGCAGAGCAAGCAAATGAAAGGGAGCAAAAATTCAGTCATTCAACTTAAATAGCAAGAGAAAAGAACCCCCCCCAGGATGCTAGAAAGAACCTTCCAAATGACATGTTTACATCATCTTCCAGAGGTGCATGAGTCATCAACTGCGGCTGGGGTGTCAGCGTTGATGCTAAGAGTTTTTGACCCTCTGGATTTTTCTGTTTCAAGCAAGACAAATCACAATGAATATTTGATCATCAGTGACAATGACCAATATCACATTTTCTGTTTCAATGCCATACACGTCTACACCTAATCATCAATTTCTTCTTGATACTAATTAATTTCTAAGACGTATGCTTCAGGCTACCTACCTCACAAAAGTTCTTGAATATATAATCAGCATCGACGAACTCTTGCATGCTAGAAGTTCGCAAAATGATCCGAAGGATGGAATTTAGAGCAGGTTCTACTTGTGGCTCCTCTCCTAGCACTTTACTTGCAAGCTCATCAATGTTCTTAGGATGTTGAGCAATTAAATCACCAATGCAATGTAACGCCTGAAACAGATCAGTAACAATGCAACACTAGTGTGAGAATAATGATGACATATCACATCAGCAGAGCAGAAAGCATCACCAAGTGTATGACCCAGCTGGAAGTGATACGGACGAATAAAAGAATCAGAAAATTATCATACCACACAACGAACAGAAACTGGAGCCCACTGGCTCTCAACTCCTAGCAAAAGAAGATGATCTAATAGCTTTCTCTGCAATGAATTGAGTACGAGATATGATATACTTCTGAAAATAAAATAGAAGAAACAAAAGAACAAAACATTACGGATTTGACAAACCTGAACTAAAACTGTTCTGTTCGTCATACTATTTGTATCTTTTCCCATTTCAACAAGTGGACCACAAGCAATTAGCAAATTAATAGTCTCCAATGTGCTGAGCAGATTGACTGTCTACTGGCATGATGGTTTTTCCAAGAGAATGAAAGATACCAGTGAGACATTCAGATCAGTTACTAAAGAGTAAAGACATATGATTATATTGAGTTGCATTAGTTTCCAACCTTCTGCTCAGTAAATCTATAAGAAACTCCTCGAAGCTTCAATAGTGATATAATAGGATCAAATCCCACCGTCTCTCTCAATAGAGTCTGAAACACATTTGACATTGTTACCAGCATAATATACTACAAGTAAAAACATTGCAAAAATTCAAACGATATTTACCTGATTAGAGATGTTGTTACGCAAAATATTATTCAACAAAACAAGACAATCCTGCATAGCAATAAAAAGTAAACAAATCCTCTAAGAACCTTCAAAGCTTTCAGGCCTTGACTCTAAATAATTAAGATAAAAGCAGTTATAAAGGACGAATAAATTATCCAAAAATGATAAAAGACATAAGCTCAAAAAATGAGAAGCTTTTATCTTTTAATAATGAACATTAAAACCCTGAGTTTTATAATCAAAACTATGTTAGTAACCTGCTTCAGTAACAAAAATCAAACGAGATTCGACATGAAAAAAAACAGCATAGCTTATGTCCATTCAGCACAACTCTAATTTCCCAAGATACTCATTTTGTGATATTAGGAATACCAAGTCACCTACATAACAGTGTTCATATATGGTTTTTACAATTCTAATTCATTAAGGTTTCCATCTTCAAAAGTAGCTAATTTCTTCTTATTGACACTCAAAAGCAAAGCTTTCAGAAAATGAAAATCTGTGTGCCAAGTATGAGATTCAGCACTCACCTGAACAACCACTCCACCATCTGAACCACCTTCCTCTTTCATAACAGTAAAAATCTTCTCAAAACCCCCTTCAAATACTACAATTTTTTGAATTTCCTAGATCACAAAAGCAGTAGCAAGTAAAAATCAAGAACTAAGTCTTCAAGTAAAGTAATCAAAGCAAAATACCAACCTCAGCCTCACGAGTCAAGTAAGTAAGTAGCAGCAACGCCTCATTGCGTATAACCTAGAAGAAAATTCAAAAAGAACAAAAAACATTAAAAAGTATGGATGCCCAGGTATATAATGCCATCCAATCGAATCTTTGTATGGACAACTGAATTCATATGGTGTTTATGAAAAACAAATAAATGATTTCACAAAAATGTTTACCTCACGGTCCATCAGCATATCCATCAGTCGAGTTATACCACGAGGAATAGCCAAAATTGATTCCTGTAACCTGGGCCAAAGCGCATAATTGTCTACGTGAATTTACAGATTCACCGATAAAATTATACAAGGACAAATTATAGATAGATTATGGACAAATACCTGCTTGGCGAACTTGTGACAAGGGCAGTCAGAACTTGGAGTGTATAATATCTAACATAAAAGTCATCCTCTTCCTGAAAGGTAACACCAAAATTTCACATTCAACAAGCCAGACCTTAGTATACAACTCCCTCTCCCTTCAAGTTTTTCCCAGATACACCAAAAGATTGCACATGTGTAAAATAAAAAGAAAAAGACTCAATGGGATAGAGCGAGTACAGGACTAAGATAATGAGACACATGAACACTTCTTACTAGCAAACTGAGAAGGAGAGCTATGTTGTCTACTTCTCTTGATAGTAAATCAGCATTCATTTTCGATGGCTCCACTTCATTATTTTCCAGTTTTGCATGATTCAGAGGAGTCAAAGAGCTGACAATGGTTTCCAATGCACCTTGAACCTGGAAGTATCCAGAAAAAACTAGCTATCAGACGATGAGAACAAAGCCAGCTGCATACATATCCTTCAGAAGCTGGAAATAGCTATCAGGCTATGAAAAAAAAATCTAGCTGCATGAATATCCTCTATTCCACTTACTGGACCATCCATATAAGTGGTTGGATTCTCATTTCAATCCAAACCAAATTCTGCACTGAAGCACAATACAGTACAGAAATATTGAGAAAATGATCGTATCAGTGTGTCCGCCTACGCCAATAAAATCCCCAACGTTGCTACAGAGCTGGGATTGAAAATAGGCATTTACAAGCTAATATATGCTCAAAAAAGGCAAAAGTAAAAGTTCCCAAAATCCCACCATCGGACAAAAGAAAGGAGCTAAGGGCAAAGAGATGGGAGCATATGTAGTTTACTAAGACTTCAAATTGCCAGAAAGAGAATAGTCATGCTGGATTGCTGCCACATTGATGGCCATTAAAACCTGAGAAGTGATCTTTAACAGAAAACTTGCTCGCTGGGTGATCCGTAATTCTATTAGCAAATTTTCACCAGAGAAGTCCACCGCAATTTGGATATTACTAAAGGTTCAAAATCAATTGTAGAAGTCAAACTTTCTCAAATATAAAGCTTCAATCTAATAGTCACCAAAATCCCTTGGATAGCAGAAAGTTCAATATCCAGAGGGATAGGAATTAGAATTCATTTCTCACCATTTTGCTTTCAACAGAAGAGAAAATTTGACAAAAGAACTTTATGTACACTCACAAGCCTAGCGGGTTGGAATATGAGAAGCTATAATACCATTTACATTGTAACAGTTAAGAGTGCCTCAAACAGAGAATATCAAAAAACAGGAGCAGTATTAATCAACCATAATTCAGACTATAAATTCATTGATCAAAATCTACAGTCAAAAATTTTAAATATAGCTGAAAACATGAGTGAATATCCATGGTGTTTATTATCGAAGTTTCTTCCTTTTTGAAACCTAATATAATTGATTAGAACTCAATCCTTGCGCAAATGTACAAGGTATTCAACTGTCCTATTTTTAAGAATTAAGATCATATACTTCATGATCATATGAAAAATTAATGTAGCAGTATCACACATTACAAATGCTGGCAGACTTAATCTAAAAGTGAAGAATTCAAACCATTTCAACGTCATCTCGCTCTTCCTTCAACACACTTAGTATTACTGGAATGCCTGCAAATGCAAAAGAGGTAAGGAGAACGAAAAGGGCAAGGATACAGGAATCAATGCAATGTATTGTCGAGTAGTAATCCAAGAAATGCACAAGTTCAATTTCCAATCAACTAAATAAAGCATGAGAGAAAATACCAACCCATTGCTCCAAAAGCTAACTGGGCAGCCTGATTCTCTGCAACAACAGATTGAAGCTCGACCATTGCCATCCTTCTATCCTCAGTCTTTGTGCCATTATTAATCCGATCAAGCAATCGCTCAACATAACTATTCGATGTACTATACTACTATCAGTAAATCAGCATTTATAAATACTACTAGAAAAAGTGATCACCAATACAGAAACATCATATCTAATCCCAATATGGGGTCTGCTGAAGGAACCAAAACAAATCAACGTGGACTATCAAAAAAGGCAACAAAAGTTAGTCTAACTCCTTCCATGCTTAAAAATTCTGGAGGTCAATATTAGTTTCTAAAGTTTCCTTCATTCTTTCAAGAGTCTACATATTGGTCCCAATTCCGCACCTCCACTTCTGTTATAACTACCCAGTCACCTCTTGTCCTCCTCAACATCATTAATCAGTAATAGAATAGTTGGTAGAGGAGTTACAAGTGCTTTACTTAGCCAAGGATGATGAAACAAAAACAAAGTGGGATAAGGTAACATTATGAAGTTAAATATTTGGGTCTTCCACAACCTACTCTTGTGCTTCCGTTTTTGCTCATTTATGTATTGCAAATGACGATTTTTAAATACTTAATAGTTTTGATAACAAAAATAGCAAATTGTCACCTCTTTTCTCTCAACACCACTTTACAATTTAAAGTGAAGTTATGGTTGCTACTTGGTAGAGGTGTTATGACTTATGAGTTCTTTACTAAGCCAAGAATGATGAAACAAAAACAAAGTGGGATAAGGTAAAAGTATGAAGTTAAAAATTTTGGGTTTTCCAGAACGTACTCTTGTGCTTCCGTTATGGGAAATTCATGTATTGAAGATGACAAGTTTTCATTGCTTAACTGTTTTGGAAACAAAAAATAGTAGGTCAGTATTTTAAAGGTTCCAAGTTTTTGTCGTTGTCTTCCCCAAAGTTTGGTGGTAAAATAAGAATTGTTTCAATTTAGGTTTTTTTTTATGTTTTAACCCTTTTAGAAATCAACTATTGCTTATAATACGATTATTTGAGAAAATGTGCTATTATCCAATTGATGTTTGGCTTAATGATGGTCCACAAAATGGTGTGCAGGACGATGATGATGATTGCGTAGAATAGTGGACTGGTAGATCAGCAAGTGTTTCTTAAGATTGAGGGGCTCAGGGTAAAATGGAAATTAAGCAATTAATACTAAAGTTTAACCCGGAAAATATAATCTTTTGACTCAGGCCATTAGTGGCTACTAGGGGCCGCCATGGCGCCATTAGCCTACAAATTGTCCATGTCCCACAAGATTGATAATACAACTTTATTATTTTAATACTTTATCAACCAGTATTTGATTCACACTTGTAAAGTGTAGTTCGCACATTCCCACAATTTCTATTACACTTTTTGTTGCACATGTAGTTCGCACCAGTTCGCCAAATAAAACTCAGTTTCACACAACCACACCTATCTACATAGCTCGAGGAGAGGCCTACAGGCCCGTGTACGCAACTATAGGTGTGAAAATTGTCATCGCGTATTTTGTGCATAATCCAATTTGTGCTATTCAACTTCCATTCCTATCCCTTTTATCATTCCACCTCAAGTAAATACATCTTTGGGATAAAACCAAGATAAAATTTTCAATTAGAAGAAAAATTCAAACACTTGTGTAGTGAGTTGTACCCGTGTCCAAAGAGTAACTGAATCTGAAAAACTAACAATACCATAAACCTTTGAGATAATAGTTTAGGCCCAACATTTTCCAACTACATGAAGATGTGAACCCTTACTTACGAGTTACGATATAGACGATGCAGATATCATATACAACTTTTCATCCACTAAGCATCTAGTATACCAATTGTCAACTTCCAAGTGTAAAGGAAAATGTACCACAAGATTACACTAATAGGTTAGATGATACGGACTATGGAGCTAATCTTTTTCTCTTTATCTAAATTATACCATTTATAATTAAAAGCAAAATCTAAACTCCTAATATCACAGCCTTAAAAAAACCTCAAATTGCACCCAACTTAGTTTTGACACCTTTTGTTCTCAAATAACAAGGCTGTAATCACATATGCAATAATAACCACATTAAGTACGTAAACTATAAAAAAGCATAATTACACACCTATCTTCATTTGACGTAGAATTATCATTTCCAAACACACGACCAACAACGCCCTGTGATCAAAAATAGCCACAGCTTTATAAATCGCTATTCTTGTCAAATGTTATGCACAATAAAATATAAAATAAATAACAAATTAAAACACACAATATAAAAGCTGCACGTCTTCATAAAGTCCAACAGAATACAACATTGTAGAAAATGCATCAAAAACACCTTATGCAGCTCACAGTGTCAACATAAACCGTTCAATTATACAAATCAGGAATATTTGAAAGCTAAGAAAGGTACAAGATATGATCAAGAAAAAAATTTATAAAATTATAACAAAATAATTACAGCACAAGTGTGGGAGATAAGTGGACCTTGTAGCTGGACACGAAATCCATCCTGCTTATTTTTCCAGTTTTACTGCCTGGGTAAACCTGTAAACATCCATAATCACATCAATAATAGTAATTAAAAAGAAAAGTGCCACATGTAACACCAAAACTATTAGACATCATCCACTTGGGCCGAGGACAAAACACAATACTTTTTACCCCTAATTATTTTAGGCTATTTCGATATTAAACTATAGCCTAAAAATAAATAATTGAACTAAACAGAAGTAATGTAAACCAATGTTTGAGGCTTCTTAGTTCATGTACCCTTGAACATGCCCATATCCATTCCTGATCATCAATATCTACCAACATAAACAGTAAGCCACTAAAATTGTGTTTGGTAACTTTGATTTCATTGAAATGAGAGCGAGTCAATTGTGACAAACATTCAGGATCCAATTCCAATCTCACTCTTTGAAAATACAATTATAAGTCAATGCCAACATATAATAGAATTATTTGTGGAATAACAAAAGTACTAAATCGATTATACAACAATATGATTTGTAACACCATGATTAATCGAATGAATTTCACACAAGCAATAAGAACAAATCGCTTAAACCTAATTGGGTATCCATCAAAATAAAACCCATCATCCAAAATAGTAAAATCAATTGGATAAAAATATAGCATCAATTTGGGAATCCAATTAGCAAAACAAATGAATGCAATCACAAATTCAGATCAAGCAAAAAGAATGAACGCAGAAATCTATCCTTTGCATACAATCATAACTAATTTGTTCCTCAAAACCCTAATTTTTCAGCCGCATAATTAATTAATTGATTTTGGTTGATTGGTAGAATTCAATTGGTCAAATGAAGTTACAAGTATTCATCTGAATTTACCTGGATTGCGCCTCAACCTCACTCTAGCGACACTAACAATGGGAGATGATTTGGTTGATAAGTTTTTAGAATATGTAACTCTTTCGGATTTCGATTGCTTTTCTTCCTTCTCTCTTCGATTATCAGTTTATCACTAATCCTTTCACGTCTGTTCTGTATAATTTTCTTTTCTGTTTCAATAAAAATTGAAAATAAGTCGCGAAATGTCGAATACTTAAATTTTTTTTTTTAAAAAAAAAATTTGTCGAGGGAAATTATGAATGGTAATTTTAGGTTTTGACACTTAATCAATGATATCTCTAATTTTTTATTGTCAATGGTACTCTCGTACTATTGTATGTTTTACAATTGTAACTTTTCTAAACTTTTTCCGTCCAAAATCATTAATTATCTTCTTTTTCTTTTATTTTTCAATTCAAAACATAAAGACAGTTAACGGTATTGAATGATTTTGGGCGGAAAAAGTTAAAAAAGTTACAATTATAAAACACTCAATAATACGAAGATACCATTGATAATAAAAAAAAATTAAGAATACCATTGATAAAGTGCCAAACTCAGAGGTACCATTGATAATTTCCATTTAATTTTTTAAATCCTTCATTAGGAATACTCATCTTTTGATTATTTAATACTTTACAATTTACAACAAAGTGAATGATGACTTGTAATAAAATCTTTTGGAATCAACATACTCCCTTTTATTCATCTAATTAGTCTCATTTGACTTTTCTCACAATTTTTTAGGTGGGTCAAATAGGATAACTTAAAAACGAGAGAAAAAGGGTAATAAGTAAATTATTAAAAGTTTTTCATTAGATTAATTGTAATAAGGTAAGGTAAGGTAAAGTGAATAAAGGTAATCAAGTAAAAAATATATACTATAAATGAAAATGAGACTACTAAGGTGACTTAACCTTAAATGAAAATGAGAGTAATAAAGTAGGAAGAAAACGAGGGAGTAGTATTATTTTAAAGGTTGTAAATTGTAATTAAACAATTATGTATTATAAATGATCTTCTTATGAAACTTTAATGTATCAGTTTTACTTTGATTGTTCTAATACCTTTTTGGTTTGATTATTTTAAGCATATAATTAATCATTTTAAGATTATAAAGGATTAAAATTGCAGGTAAAGACACTAAGAATGTAAATGAGTAAATTTAAATTAATGTAAATAATCACATTACAATTATAATTGATCATTTAAAAAAAAATTTAATTAGAAGTGTTAGGTTTTAAGTTGTTAATTTGGCGAAAAATCAAATTTAATCAAATCAAATTGAATTAATAGTTTGGTTTGGTTTGAATTTAAACAAAACTAATTTATTTTTGGTTTGAATTTGGTTTTAAATAGAAAAACCAAAAAAAATAAATTGAACCGAATTATATAGTCTTTTGAAAATTCAATATTTTTTTAATGTTTTGTAATAATGGGCCTTTTGTATGGACCCGTCTCATTGTAAGATAGTCTCATTTAAGACGGGTTGTTTATAAATTGTCTAATCCTTAAAATATTTTATAAATGGAACGTTAGATTATCTAAAGTTAAGTTAATTATTTAATTTTTATTATTGGTTGAGCTAATTTAGTTTTATGATTTGATTTGATTTTGTAAAAATTTGGTTTGGATTTGAATTGAAAAATAAAAAACTAAATTTAATTTGGTTTGATTTATTTTAGTATCAAAACCAAATCAAAAGCTGAAGTTACATCCCAATTAATTTTATTTTTTGTAATTTTTAGTTATGCACAATTAAAATATAATATTTAAATTGTATTTTAAAACGATACATTGAATAGAACATATTTGGGTCTTGGGCATATCCTAAATGGGTCTAGATCGAGTCTAAGACTCATTTTTTTAGACTTACACTCTAAACCAAACTCATCTCAAAACGTTGGACTATGATGGGTCTAGCCTCTTGGACAGGTTCATTAAAATCTTTGACCTATACTATCCATCGTCAAAAGTGGATCGATAATTTAATTATGCACAAGTGATGGTTATTGTCCTGTATTTAAAGGTTCAGTATTGAGAGTTCGTAGTTTATGTGTCACAATACTATGTATAACTAGTAGTTTTCTTCAATGGGGTCTTTCATCGTACTTTTTTATATTTATTTTTTTTCCCATTAAGAAATACCAGGAAAAAAAAATAATAAGTGGTACCATAGTACGCTCAAATCTCAATAGGTATGCCCCCTAGTCATGCAATCATCTTGTAGTGGCTACGCAGATAACTTATGTAAATTGCACCTTTCTGCAGATTTGGCTGGAGATAGTTATAGTTAGAACAATGAATTCAAGTTAAGGCTATTGATAGTTTCATCTTGCTTGCCTCTCTTCGACCAAACTATATATTTATTGTTTGTTTGTTTGTTTGTTATTACTCTTGTTTTTATTTATGTACTTTTTATTTATTTATTCTAACGGATCAGTTTTAACTTAACTTGTGTTGAAATCTACAATTTGTGTTGTATTTGCAAGTAGCTTTTAAATAGAGTATCAGTGTCACTCAAATCTCTCTCTACAAGGCTCTATCGTCTTTTGAAATCTGGGGATAAAATTAATCATATTCCTCCTTGTCCTCTCTTTGGAGAGGGTATAGGTATGGATTGCTCGTTATCTTTCTTCACTCGGACTCTATCTTCAAGCGGATACTTGGCTGATGATTATGACTATGACTATGACTATGACTAAGCCCTAAAAAGCCACTTAGAAAAAAAATGCATATGGACTAAATTTATCATAATACAATCATTTAATACTCCCTCCGTCTCAATAAGACTGTTAAGCAATACACAAAATATAGAATAGAAGTACTTGTATAATTGTATGCTACAAATAATCAACCAATAGAGAAAAAGTTTTTTGACCAATCAAAAATAATTTAATTTCTTCTTCGATGAAAATGTGGATAACATAAGTAACACTCTACTCAAAATGACATCCTTTAAAAATCTTTCAAGCTGAAATCTGAAGAAGGAAGTTCATTATATTCGTAGACATGAAACTCACACTGTAAATTGCCGCTCTTATCAAGCGCGAACGGAGATCCCCTAGCATCTTAGACTCTTTAATCTCACTGCCTCCTCGATCTTCACGAATGATATCATATTTGATTTTAGTCAGTTATTTCTTCGTCAGGATGCATCCATAGACCTTTTATTTGCTTCTACAGTTTATCCTCCTCCACTTTCTATAGAGGATCATAAAAACTGATATTTCACTTATGATATATCATAACTATTTTTAATTTTATAATATGTAGTCTTATTTCCATAAAAAAATTTGATTCAAACGTAATTTCTTCTCCAATGTTGCTCCTTCGAATAGACATTTTAGACCAAGTATTGTGTCCTGTCACTGCGTCCCGCTCTCTTCTTCCCAATTTAAGAAAGGAGAGTAACTCTAACTGTCAGCTTGTCTTCTACTAGACTACTTCAATGGCCGTTGGTCAAGTCCAGTAATGTTAGGATGCCTTTTGACAACCCAAGTCAATAGGCCTGCCTCTAAGATTTTGGAAGGTCTATTCTAAGTTGAAAATTAAGCCTTAGAAATCAATTTTGAAATTGCAAATTATACATCTAAGAAAACTAAGAAAATTTACTTTTTCTCAGAAATGTTTGTCTTTTAAAAATATCACCTTTACGTGATTGTCTTTCCAAAATTCCACATTTGGATTATTTTTGAAAAATCCGACCTATACACTCAATGTTCTTTTAAAAGACTTGTCGATATAAACTACTTTTATAGCCGGTTTTTACAAGTAAAAGAATTATTATGCGCCACATGTCAAGCAATGAAAGCCGGAATTAAAGTTCAAAAAAGCAAAAACAAGAAAAATAAACCTACTCCTTCACCTCTCCCCCCCTCCCTCTCTTTCTACCCCACTAGCCACCACCAACTCCTCATCCTAGCACCATCCATCCCCCACTGCATCACCTATAAACATGTTGTAGTAGATCAGACGCCGACAAACCCAAACCTAAACCCCCATTCCATCTCCAGGTGCTGAATCACCAAGACTCAGACCCCTTTAACGTCGGTGATCAGCTTTTAAAAATGTCACTTTTATTTACCACATAAAAATCCAACATTTATATTATATTTTCTTTGAAAGGTACCCACGGTACCGTACATCTCGGCCATAGGTTAAGAGAAGGGGTGAGGGAGGGAAAAAAGGGTGTGGAATGCACGTGTAAGGATCGAACACAAGACTCTCCACAAACAAGATGAAGAAGTAAACCAACTCATCTAGCTCATGATCCTTTTTATATTTTCTTGTAAACAAATCAACGTACTTAACCCTTACGCATCCCACAACTTCTCTTTGGACTATAATCTATAAAAGTCACTCTTATTTCTCCAAGTTCTTGCCAAAAGCAATTCCATGACATAACTAAAAACAAAAACACAAACAATCCAAAATAAATAGTTATGGACGTTTGTTGCTTCATTACTACATACATGATCCTCTTAGTTTTATCTTTTTCAGTACTTTTCAAAGATTTTGTGCTTGCTAATTCTAATATTTCTTCCTTGCATCTTCAACCAAAACCAGTATTGTGCCATAGTCGAGAAAAGTTAGCATTACTTGGCTTTAAACAAAACTTTCTCATCAATTGTAGTGTATCTACTTCATCTTTAGCATATCCAAAGCTAAACTCATGGGAAAAATCCAATTATTGTTGTAAATGGGATGGTGTCAAATGCCATGAGAAAACAGGTCATGTTAATAGAGCTTAATCTTAGTAGTAGTTGTCTTTTTGGTGTCTTCCCTTGGAACAATACTATCTCTTCAGCCTCAATCATCTCTTAAAGCTCAATCTTGCAGATAATTATTTCAATATTCTCTCGAATTCTTTCTACCATTTCTCGTCTTCATAACCTAACATTTCTCAATCTCTCTGGATCAGTTTTTGTAGGTGAAATCCCATCAGAAATTACACAATTGTCTAAACTTTCTATTCTTGATCTTTCCTTTCGTGGTGCTAATGATATGATCCTTGAACTTCATGATTTAAGTCTAGCAAAGTTGGTTCAAAACTTAACTTATATAACCCATCTCCATCTTGATTATGTTGATATATCTTCTCATGTTCCCCTAATCTTGAGCAATATTACTTCCCTTGAATCCATCACCTTAGATGGTTGTAATCTACTTGGTGATTTCCCTACAAGTCTATTTCAATTATCAAAACTTGAAGTAGTTTCATCCTGCTGTAATCCCTATCTCGGAGGATTTTTTCCTGAATTTCATTCTAGTAGTCCTATTCGTATCTTATCTTTCGAGAAAACACAATTTGCAGGACCCCTTCCACCTTCGATTGGAAACCTTGGTTCCTTGGAAGCCTTAGATCTTTGGGCTTGTCAGTTTCATGGAGAGCTTCCATCTTCATTAGGAAACTTGAGTAGGCTTACTATTCTACATCTTGGTCACAATCAGTTCAGTGGTGATCTCCCCTCTTCAATCACAAATCTAACAGGACTAACAGCCTTAACTCTATCTCATCTCATGTCTGTCAATCCTAGAACATTAAGCAGTTGGATGTTTAAGATAAAGTCGCTCGAGAAAGTAGGCCTTAGCAACATGAATCTAGGCAATGAGATCCTACCTGCACTGGCAAATCACACAGATCTAGATATTTGGATCTTAGTTATAATTAGATAGCAGGGGAACTCCCAAATTGGTAACAAATCTAACCCAATTAAGTGCCTTAAATTTGATCGGAGATTATTTGCATGGTTCAATACCAGAAGGATTGTTTAGGCTTACTAATCTTATTAGATTATACTTGTCTTACAGAAAATCAGTTTCTACAATGTTCAATCTATTTCTATCTCTTCCGAATATCCAATATCTAGGGTTAGAAGGTGTTAACCTAACATTTTCTCCTAGAAAGACTACAAATCCTTCACTTTCCAAGTTCAGTCTTTTGAGCATAGTTTCATGCAGCTTAATTGAATTACCACATTTTCTGCACTATCAGAATAACCTACAGCAACTTGACCTTGGTGTTAATAACATATCAGGCCATATCCCACAATGGTTTGTCGATGTAACTCGAAAAAATCTGTTATGTCTAGATCTTTCTGATAACTATTTGACAGGTTTTGAACATCCTCAAGTTTTTCTTCCTTGGGTTAATTTAAGTCTTGCTTTTCTACAATAATAAGTTACAAGGGCCACTTCTTATTCCGCCAACTTCCCTACAACTGTATCAAGTTTCTAATAGTCAATTTCATGGAGTTATTCCAAAGCAATTCTGCGACGTAACCTCACTTGTTTACCTTGATCTATCCAACAACAACCTTAGTGGTCAAATCCCAAGTTGTATTGCGCATCAACTAGCTGATTCTTTGCAAGTTATGAGCTTAAGAGGCAATCAAATTAGTGGGAATATCCCTAAACCATTCTCGAGATCATGCAAACTAAAGATGATTAATTTGAGTGAAAATCAATTAATAGGAAAGCTCCCAATGTCATTAGTCAATTGTAATATGCTCGAGGTTCTTGACCTTGGAAAAAATCTACTAAATGACAGTTTCCCAGCATGGTTAGGAGATCTTCCTAGATTCCAAGTTCTTGTCCTAAGACATAACAACTTTCATGGAAGGATAGGATTACCAACTGTTAAACATGGTTTTCGTAACTTGCGTATAATTGACCTGTTGAATAATTTTCATACGGGTGATTTACCATCTAGTTACTTTCGAAATTGGCGTGCAATGTCAGTTTCAAATGAAAACCAGTCTGAATCATCAAGCTCCACAATTAGAATCTTTTTTCCTTTCATTGCTCGTCAGTTTTCTGTTCAAGAAGAGACTTATATTTATGGTATGACTATAACAAATAAAGGGAGTGAAACATTTTATCCCAAGATATTAACTGTGTTTCGAGTGATCGATTTCTCAAGCAACGAATTCACAGGTAACATCCCTATATTTATTGGGGATCTTATAGGACTTCAAGCACTTCATTTATCAGACAACAATCTCTTTGGTCCTATTCCGTCTTCTCTAGCAAATATCAGTGGCCTCGAATCCTTAGACCTTTCACTAAACAAACTTTCAGGAACGATCCCTTCTGAGTTAACAAAGCTATCCTTTCTTGAAGTATTCAATGTTTCTCACAATCGTCTTATGGGATCGATACCTCAAGGACAACAATTCAGTACCTTTGATGAAACTTCTTTTGAGGGTGATCCCAAATGATCATCGTCTTGGATTGACTGATTGGATTTTCAGAAGAGCAGTGCCATAAAGAAGAGCAGTTGATCCCAAATGATCATGATCAGACATCAGCAGAAGTACACACCGAATTGACTGATTGGATTTTCAGAATATCAGGTTGTGTACTTGGGCTTGTTGTAGGCTTTGTGATTGGGAAAATCTTTGTGACTAATAAACATCATGATTGGTTTATGGAGACTTTTGGAAGAAGAGAAAGGTCAAGATCAGTATCCATGAAGAGGTCAGCACACATACATACAACAATTCAGTGAATCTCTTGTGTAATTACTAGTTTAATTATGTTTTTCAAAGGATTGAAATTTATCCTTTTATCTTTTTATAGTATTTTGATGTTATGTTTGTACAATAATGTATCTTATGGTGTTGTTAAATCTCAAAACAAAGAACACTTGCTAGCTTGCAAACTGGCCAATAAAAAATTCACATCTGCATTATAATTGCTATAAAGAACAGACTTTGTACAAAAGGAAGTTTAAAATCAAAGTCATGTAATTTAGTGTTACCAGGGAAAGAACACAAAGTATATCAACATAAAGGACACCTAATTAACCTGAGATTATCAGCCTGATAATTCCCTGCAAATAAGAAACAAATGAAAAAAGATCAAAAATTTTACCAATAAATTATCACTTGATATGCAAACAAAATCATAGTAACTAGGATTACTCACCAAAAATAACTCTTCCCATTCTAGCAATTCCAAAACTGTGAAATCCAAAAATCGATTAAAATAAAACTTCAAAGTTGTAGAAGAACTACAGATCAATCAAAAATTAAGTTGAATTCGAAAACCCAACATAGAATTGAGAAAGCCTTTGAAGAAAAAGAGCAGATTGGTGCACACTCAAAGTTGCCATAATATCAGCAAGAACACTTTTTCTTAATCTATTAGCATCCAAGAACACACATATAATCTCATCAATCAATTCTTCAATCACTTCACCAACTTCCAAATTCTCACCTTTTTCTCTCCACCCAACAGCCAACTTCAGCACCAATTTAGCTTGAGAATCTCTAGAACGTGTAACAATCACGGGGACCATCAATCTCAATCCACACTCTAACTGTTCGACAAAATGTCGCAAAGAAACCCCAGCATTTTTCCACACGTTATCTTCACTATGCTCATCACTATCATCGTCTTGGATAAAAGAACGCAAAAGGTTAGTAAATATATAAGGGTGAAAATCTCCAAACCAAAGAAAAGGTTTTTCTAGTGAGTTTCGCCAATCTGGAAAGAGGAGCTGAGAAACATCGTCGTTCGCGGCAAGATCGAGGGCAGTGAAGTAGGAATTGAAATGGTTAGTAAGAAGATTAACTTGTGTAGAAAGGAGACTGTAATTTGGATGATCGAAAGAGAATAATGTATTGAGAAGAGGAAGATGAGTTGATTTTAAAGTGTTTAACCAATCTGTGTAGAAATCTTTGAAAGAACGAGAGGATTTGAAACGGTTAATGAAAGATTTGATCATGGTCGAATGATTTAAATTGTGATTCTTGATGATTTCTAGGAGTTCTTTAGATTTTCTTCAGAGAAAAAAAAACAGAGGATTATGAATTTAGATTGCGGAGGTTGGAGTTGGAACTTGGAGGGAAAGAGATCGAATGATGATCCGACCGTTGTTTCTGATATTTTACGGCTCTGCGCAAAATGAAATCAATAGCCCAGGTTTCACGGTTCCTCTTATACGAAACGGTTTTACTGTGGGATGAGTCCACGTAAAAAATGCATTATGCTAAAAGTTTATATTATTAGGTTATTAACTCTTAAGTATGTTTTGATGAAATTGTCTTACACAAGAATTTGCGAAATGACAAAAAGATAAACACCTATATAATTCTATTATAATTATACACGTGTTGTATACTTCTTAATTGATCAAATAACTAATCTAATATAAAATACATGCTAAAGTTGAGATACTATAAATATAGACGTGTTGTATACTTTATGATTATAATTATAAATGTAGATGTGACATATTGTATTCAGTCGTATATCATGTATAAGATTAGGACTCAGGAATGACCGTGTCACTTTCGCTTGATCAAACTAAATCATAACAAGTTTTTAAGTAGAGTAATATATTGTATAATAATACCTTCGTTCTGAAAGGTTTGCAACTGATTGTTATATGTTATGTGGAAAAATATCAATATCAGCTTCAAGTATAATGAAATGGATGTAGTATATATTTCCTTTATTCCAAAATACTTTTAACATTTGACTTTTCCCGCAGTCCATTGTACTAATTCAATCTCTCTAGTTATATATAATAAAAAATTATAAAAATTTAATATTAATAATATTTGCATTAAGACAAATCAGATAAGATTTCAACATATTATATTTTAATTTATATATTAAAAACTAATCACAAATTAAAATGATTATTAAATAATATAATATTTCTAATGCTACAAGTAATTTAAAAGGGAGAAAGCACCAAATAATTACCATAGCCAATAGCCATTCACCTTATTCCAACTCATTTCATTATTTCAATGTGATAATATCATCAAGTGTTCAAGCTTAAAGAGGGGTTTGAAAGTTAAATGTACTATACATAACAAATACTTTTTTGGTATATTAATGGATTTTAAGATATTAATAACTTATTATTAAGGAAAATTTATATTGATGATATTCATTTTGTTAATATCTTGCAAATTCTTTGTTTTAACAGATATTTTATTTTCAGATTTGCCTAATTGATGTTGAAAAAGAAAAATATCTACTTTAGGATTCATTAAAACTAATTTTTCAAACTAGTGTTCATTTAGAAAAATAATCAAATAAAGCTATTTGATTGTGATTTGAAAGTTCTAAACCTTTTAATTATATCCTAAGCAAATAAATTCATCAAGTAATTGTTCTACAAGACTAAAAAAAAAAAGTAAAATCTCAAAATGATAATACTCTAACAAAAAATCGGAAGTAATTATTACTAGTATTAAAAATCGGAATTATTACTGCGCAAATCCTCAACGTAGTAACTGTTCCAATTCATTTATTAGATACCTCCATTATTGTAAAATAAAGAACAAATAAAATTCTCAATTAGATATTTGCATGTTCCAAATACCCAAATCCGCCTATGATTCCATTGGGAGGGTTTCCATATGACTATTCAATGGAGATGGAGGGTTTCAGAAGAATTCCACAATGTGTTGAAGTATGTGATCTTAGTCTTGAAGATTGTGTTCCTGCTCCAAAATGAAGGGTATCCTGCCTGCAGCTTCTACACCAAGCCTCCAGCTCAGCTTCATTCCACAACCTTATCGGTGTACACCAAGCTACAGAAGTTGTTCATCATCGCACAAAGTGCAGCACATCAAAACTGTCAGAAGAGTGTGTTTCTAGTCTAGTGTTTTAGTGTTATCCATGTGCTACTGTTAAGGAAATTTTGGGGATATTAGGGAATATTAATTTGTTTCCTTTTCCTAAGAGATTTATCATATATTTAGGCCTTAATTGTTATCATAATATCTTGATTGTAATCTAGAATGTTTTCTTGTAAGTTGTAACCTATATTAATCAATCAATGAAGCAATGGAAAGGCAAGACAATTAAACCGAAAATCAATTCTAATATGGTATCAGACGCTCAGGATTTTACAATTCATATTTAAAAAAAAAAAAAAGAAGAGAAAAACAGAACACGACCTACCATGGCTGGAAATCAGCCACCACCACCACCGCCTCCACCAAAAATTGATTCTTTTTCTCCGTATTATCTTGGCCCTCATGATTGGCCCGGTGATTTCATCACTCCGACTCGACTCCGTGGAGACAATTATGATGAATGGGCTAACGATGTTCAAATGGCTTTACAAGCAAGACGGAAATTTGTCTTCTTGAATGGCCAAATTACTTCTCCCACATCTCCTTGTACACAAGATGATTGGGATACTCTTCAAGCAATGCTTATTTCGTGGCTCATGAACACCATTGATCCCGAAATCAAAACCACACTTTCTAGATACAAAGATGCCAAAAGGCTTTGGGATACTCTTAAATCCCGTTTTTCCATTGTTAATGGACCTCGAATTCAGCAGCTTAAATCATCAATTGCTCGTTGTGAGCAAACGAAAACCATGTCAATTGCACAATACTTTGGGAAATTAATAGCTTTGTGGGAAGATTTGAATAATTATGAACCCCTAATTACCTGTTCTTGCTGCGTTTCTTGTACGGCGGGCGAGCAGCATGCGAAAAGAAGAGACAATACAAGACTCCATCAATTTTTAATGGGTTTATATCCCGACAATTTCTCACAAAGTCGTGCAAACATATTGTCTCAAGATCCCCTTCCCTCTCTTGATCATGCGTATCAATTACTCGTTCAAGATGAACGGGTTCGATTCACGCGGTCTCTACCGGAGGACAAGCCTCTTGATGCTGTTGGTTTCGCCGTCCGTGCGCCACCAGGAAGGGGCAAATCTAAGCAGCAGATGTGGGCAGCAAGTACAGCCGGTGTATCTTCAGATCCACGAGACAAACAGGACAAATCAACGCTATTTTGCTCACATTGTAGGAAGACGGGTCATGAACGATCCGGATGTTTTGAATTGAATGGTTACCCAGAATGGTGGCCATCGGGATCTTCAAAGCTGCAGCCCATAAATTCAGGCACTGCTGGTCGTGGTAAACCGCCTCAGAACGCAGGCAAGGGTTGTGGTGGCTCCGCCATGGCTCACGCTCTCAGCAGCAGCAGCCATATCACCTCTTCTCTTCCTTCAACTAATGGACAGGTTGGGCAGGTTTTCTCACCAGAACAATGGAAGATTCTTGCTTCCTTCATTGGTAATAATAAGATATCTGATGATAGATTAACGGGTGAGTTTGGTTACAATTTATGGATTATTGATACGGGAGCTTCCCGACATGTTACTTGTACCGATTCATGGTTGTTTGATGTTCATAATGTCACTTGCTCGGTGGGTCTTCCTAATGGAAAATCTGTGGTCGCAACAAAGGAAGGATCCGTCTGTTTATCTGCAAATTTAATTCTTAAACATGTGCTTTTTGTTCTAAAATTATGTTGCAATTTAATTTTGGTCTCGCAAATTATTGATGATTTAAAATGTACTGTACAATTTACTCCTACTAATTGTGTTATACAGGACCAATTGAGGGAGCCGATTGGGACGAGCATTAGGAGGAATGGACTTTTCTACTTTGAGGGAACTAATCAGGCTCAACAAATCTTGGTGAATGCGGTATCCTCTACTTTGGATTTATGGCAAAAGGATGGGTCACCCCTCTGAAAACGTAGTGAAGCTTCTTCCCACTGTCTCTAGTAGTAAGGGTAGTTTAAACAAAGTTTGTGATGTTTGTTTCCGTGCAAAACACTCTAGGGATAAATTCATTTTGAGTGACAATAAAGCCTCCAGAATATTTGAAAAAGTTCATTGTGATTTATGGGGTCTATATTGACACCCATCTTCATGTGATGCAAGATATCTATTGACTATTGTTGATGACTTTTCGAGAGCCATTTGGCTTTATTTGATGATTGATAAAACAGAAGTATTTAGTATGTTTATGTCTTTTGTGGCCATGATAAATAGACAATTTTCTCAAAACATTAAAGTGGTTCAAAATGACAATGGAACAAAATTTAATTGTTTACTGAATTACTTTAATGATAATGGGATTTTATTCCAAACTTCTTGTGTTGGGACACCACAACAGAATGGTCGGGTTGAACGAAAACATAAACATATTTTAAATGTTGCAGGGGCTTTACGGTTTCAAGCAAACTTACCTATTTTATTTTTGGGGGGAGAGTGTTTTAACTGCTGCACATCTCATTAATCGAACACCTACACCTTTACTCTAAAATAAATCACCCTTTGAAATCCTTTTTAATAAATCACCTTCTTATGATACAATTCGTACTTTTGGGTGTCTCTGTTTTGCCCACAACCAAAAGACATAGGGGGATAAGTTTGCTAGTCGTAGTCGAAAGTGTGTTTTCATGGGTTATCCATTTGGTCAAAAAGGGTGGAAATTATTTGATCTGGATTCTAAGCAATTTTTTGTCTCTCGAGATGTGAAATTTTTTGAGGATGTCTTCCCCTTTCTTGATCCGGACACTACAAATATCATTCCCGAACACATTGTTCCACTCCATAATTATATGGATTTTGATTTTGCTGATTGCACTTCTGATTGTATACCCTCTTCTAGCCCAACTCTTTCACAACCCAATTCCACAAATGATCTCCCTCTCACGCCCAACTCACAAATCCAACCTCAACAACATTCAATTCCACAATCAGACCTAAGCTCAACTACCATGCAGCCCATTAATCAGCCCGAAACACGACTCAGCCCAATTCCTCAGCAGCCTCTGCCCACAGATCAGCCCACTGCATCATATCAGCCCAACCGAAATGAACTTGGGCCCACTGTCCCAGATCAGCCCACAGATCAGTCCGCCTCTTCACAAATAGCTCAGTCCCACGAAATGACCTTGGGCCGCGGTCTCAGACACAAGTTTCCTAATGTTCGACATAAGGATTATGTTACCCATACTATTGTATAGAAAAGTCCATCTCCTTCATCTGTCTCGTCCAATGGGCATCCTTCAGGTACTCCCTATCCTATAGCACATTATGTAAATTGTAACAGTTATTCTTTGCATTATCGGAATTTTCTTGCAGCTATAATTTCAGGCAAAGAACCACGATCGTTTAAGGAGGCCATGAAAAATGAAGGATGGAGACGCTCAATGCAGGATGAAATACAGGCTTTAAAGAAGAATGGCACGTGGACTATTAAGGATCTCCCTCCGGGTAAGAAGGCTCTTGGTAGTCAATGGGTGTATCGTATCAAATATAAATCTGATGGGAGTATTGAACGTTTTAAATCTCGCCTGTTGTTTTCGGTAATCATCAAACCGAAGGGATGGACTACAATGAAACTTTTGCTCCAGTTGCTAAAATGGTAACTGTTCGGGCCTTTCTTGCTATTGCTGCATCTAAAAACTGGGAGTTGCATCAGATGGACGTTCATAATGCCTTCCTTCATGGTGATCTTGATGAAGAAGTATACATGAAGCTTCCACCCGGTTTTACCTCATCATCCCCTACCCAAGTATGTCGTCTACGGAAGTCTTTATATGGGTTAAAACAGGCTCCTCGGTGTTGGTTTGCAAAGTTAGTATCTGCATTGAAAGATTACGGGTCCTTCAGTCTTACTCGGATTATTCCCTATTTACTTACTCCCGTGGTTCCATTCAAATAAATGTTCTTGTTTATGTTGATGATCTGATTTTATCTAGGAATGATTCTGCAGCCCTGCAAACCTTTAAAGCTTATCTGTCTGACTGTTTTCATATGAAGGATCTTGGGAGTCTGAAATATTTTTTGGGTATTGAAGTAGCTCGCAGCGCTGCGGGTATCTTTCTTTGTCAAAGAAAGTATACTCTCGATATTTTGTCTGAAACTGGTTTATTAGGCTCTAAGCCTATCGGGACCCCGATTGAACAAAACCATAAACTTGGTTTAGCTACAGGTGATTTTCTGTCTGATCCTGAATCCTATAGACGGCTTGTTGGTAGATTGATCTATTTGGCAGTTACTAGACCAGATCTCGCTTACTCCGTACATATCTTGTCTCAATTTATGCATCAACCTCGCGCTGAACATTGGGAGGCGGCCTTACGTGTGGTACGCTACTTGAAGGGTACTCTAGGCCAAGGAATTTTATTGAGATCGGATAGTGATCTTGACTTGCAGGGCTGGTGTGACTCTGATTGGGCAGCCTGTCCTCTTACTCGCCGATCTTTAACAGGCTGGTTGGTTTTTCTTGGTCATTCACCTATTTCATGGAAGACTAAGAAGCAAAATACTGTCTCTCGTAGTTCTGCGGAAGCCGAATATCTATCTATGGCTGCTATAACTTGTGAATTAAAATGGTTGAAAGGTCTATTGCTCAGTTTGGGTGTCCAACACCCCAAAGCCATCAAATTGTTCTGTGACAGTCAGTCTGCTTTACATATTGCTCGAAATCCAGTTTTTCACGAAAGGACGAAACATATTGAAGTCGATTGTCACTTTGTTCGTGATGCAGTATCTATAGGTTTGATCGATCCTTCTTATGTTCCCACACATATACAGCTTGCTGATGTCTTCACAAAAGCGCTTGGCAAGTCACAGTTTGATGATTTATTATCCAAGTTGGGCATCTTTTCTCCGGATGCTCCACCTTGAGGGAGGGTGTTAAGGAAATTTTGGGGATATTAGGGAATATTAATTTGTTTCCTTTTCCTAAGAGATTTACCATATATTTAGGCTTTAATTGTTATCATAATATCTTGATTGTAATCTAGAATATTTTCTTGTAACCTATATTAATCAACCAATGAAGCAATGGAAAGGCAAGACAATTAAACTGAAAATCAATTCTAATAGCTACCCTTTTAATCAAGGGTCTAGATTGGTTGTATATCTGATTAGGATTGTTTAGTTTGTTATAATTGTATTCTTTGGTTTCTGTATGAGGTGTATGTTTGTATATATAGGCATAAGTTCCTTCTTTGTATTTATTCAATCATCTATCAATAACAAAGAATTACTCTTCTATTGTTCATGTACTCTGATTTTTAACACAATGAAACAAGTAGAAACATTACACTGCACAATCAATTCACTAAATGGAATTCTCATTTAGTTTTGGGTTAGTTTTGCTTTAGAAAGATTTAAGAGGTTTGGAACTTTCAAATCACAACCAAATAGATTTATTTAATTTTCTTTCTAAATGAACACTAATTTGAAAAATGAATTTTGGTGAACTCTAAATTGAAGATTTTTTTTCTTTTCCATCGTTACTTAGGCAAATCATTCTTTTGTATTAGATAAGATTTATAAACATATGGTATTAATTTGAAAAGAGATTAAACATTTACTTCATATATAAAACTTTTCTTGGATTAATAAGTAAGGTTTTAATTTTAATTTGGTAAATTGATTGATGCTTTTTGAACAACTTTCATAATGGTGGTGGGCCTTTAAGAAGGGTGACCTTAAAAGTTGATTCAACTATATTAGTTTCATAAATTTTTGTGTGACATTCTCTTCCTAAGATGCTCTCCATAAAAGAGTTAAATAGTCCAACTAATACAGATATTAGCATATGGATCTTTGTTTTGAGATCATCTCATCGAGAGACGATCTTTCACAAATTACAAGAGTAGTTTTGGTTTAAATAGATTCAATTGATAACGTAAGTTTTAAAGTTAGAATGTACACCTAATAAAAAATACATGTTGAGTTAAGGTATGGACTTAAGTAAAATTATAATTTTATAAAATGGTATTATACGTCCTACATGATAACATTAGTCATTGTTGAGTTGATGTATTATGCTTTTCTAATTCTGTGCCTTAGGTTAATGTCCACTTTGTCTAAAAATCGAAAACGACCCTACATCTTATATTGTTGTGAAATCTAAAATCCTTTAATTCTTATTTATCACCAGATCAAATCTAAACAATTGCTTTTAATTTGAATTGTATGAAAAAAAATTCATATGGGTTTGTTTGATATTATAAAAAAAAATCATATTGGAAATATAACTTTCACCCCTATTTTTCTAAATCTAGTAAAAATTCAATAACCTACTTCTAAACCCAAAAAAAATGTTCCTACAAATGTTCCTACAAAAGTGTTAAAAAGAGAATAAAATTGAAGATGTCCTAAGCAAATTTTTATACGAATAACAATCGAGTAAAAATTACTGCTCGTAGTTATATTATTTTACACACGATTTTAACACTTTCCAATCCATAACCAGAAATTCACTCTCATACTATCTCAATCTAATATTCTTCCATGGCTACTTTCTCCTCCTCCACCACCACCACCACCACCACCATAATTCTCATCCTCTTCCTTATTTTCTCTCTCCTAAAACCCACCATCACAACCGCCCAATCATACACCTCATCAGACTGTACTGGCCGTCGGATCCACATCAGAAAACTCCCTACAAGATTCAACCTCGATCTTCTCACTAACTGTTCTTCATTCTTCCCATTATACCACGATTTCTGCCCTCATTTAGCTAATCATGGATTGGGTCAAAAAACCCATAACCGTTCTCGTTCGTGGTATCGAACCGACCCGCATCTCCTTGAACTTTTTTTCCACCGTCGTCTTCTTGAATACCCATGTTTAACACCTTATCCTCATCAAGCCGACGCCATTTTTCTTCCTTACTATTCTTCCCTTGACGCCCTCCGTTTTCTGTACGGTCCTGATTACAACTCCAGTCACATCCACGGTCTTGATCTATACTCTTTCCTCCAATCGGACAATCCTCAAATTTGGGAGAGATTCAATGGTCATGACCATTTCCTTATCATGGCCGGTACGGCATGGGATTTTTCCCAACCTCTCCCATCAAAAAATGAAGAAGAAATTGAGAGATTATGGGGGACTAGTTTTTTAATGTTGCCGGAATTTTTTAACTTGTCAGTTTTGTCCTTGGAATCACGAGCTTGGGCTTGGCAAGAACAGGCAATTCCTCATCCGACTTCATTTCATCCTTCGAGTTTAGCATTTTTGGATTCGTGGGTTTTGAGAGTCAGACGGTCTAAGAGGAGTACATTGATGATGTTTGCTGGAGGTGGCGGAACTTCTTCGACGGGTAACCCAAATGTGAGACGGAGTATCCGAGAAGAATGTGGAGCTTTTGAGAATGAGACTTTAAATTCGTCGGTTGCTGATGATATTAGGTTCCAGAAAGTTTGCGACATTGTTGATTGTTCTAATGGAATTTGCGAGCATGATCCTATTAGGTAATTTTTTTGAAAATTATGAAATTAATGTTATCTGGTTGAGTATTTATGTTACATTTTAATCCATTTATTATGATATACTTGGAAATGATCATTCAAATAATCTTTGTTAGATTGAGAGTAGTTTTGTTTTGTTATTTGTGTGAATTGTGTTTTATTATTGAGCAAATTCTCTAGAAATTGTGCTAAGATTAGGCTACCTGGCAACCACATTATAGGCGGAGTTGCGAACGTCAGATGTGTACAATTTTACCTGTCAGATGTGTACAATTTTACCTTTGAGATAACAAAGAGGTTGTTTTTAGTATGAATAATTATACAGGAACTAAATAATGAGGTGTTTTTAGTGTGACTTTAGCTTTTGAAGGGTACTCTTATACGTAAAGATACCTAAACATTAGCTAAATGTGAGTAATGAAATCTTTTGAAAGATTATTTGCTTAGTTGGATTGAGTAGGTCATGTACTATGATAATCTTTGTTAGATAGACAAAGAGTAGCCTTGTTTTGTCATTTGTGTGAATTGTGTTTAATTCTTAAGCGAATTTACTAGATGTTATGATAAGATTGGCCTACATGGCTACGACATCTTATTACCCTAATGCCAAGTAGTTTCTATGTACGTGGAGTTTGAGTGTTAGATGCTATGTTACATGGACTCAGGTATTGATGTTGGATACTGGTACATGTTCAAGTGTCGGATATGTCTAGATATGCAATTTTACGCCTAAAATAAAGTGTCTAAGATTCATACCAATGTCAGAGTATCAAGGATCGGACACAATAAAGCAAAATGAAGTGTCCAAGTAACATAGATTTTTATATATGTCACCTTACTATTGAGATAAAAAAAAAAGCTTGTTTCGTATACAAATTATTAGATGGTAGCAAAATAGTGAGGTGTGATTATTGTGATTTTAGTGTTTGATTGAGAATATGTACTCTTATATGTAAAAATAACTAATTACTAACTAAATGTGAGAATGAAAATTTTTTTGATGGATTTTTTGATTAGTTAGAACTTGGAATGAATAAGTGTAACCTTATAAGGAAAGACGATATACCTTGAGATAGAGTTTTTCTGTATTGCAATGTATTGTTTTCTGTTTGAAAGCTTTACCTTGACATTGCATAAATGGTTGAGTAAGATGTTTAATATATGGATACCGTAGAGTGAAGTGTTCCTTTTTTTTTGTGAAAGTTTGAGCATAGTGTAGAAAGAATATTGAATCGTTTCAGCAGGTTCATGAGCAGTCGATCACAACTTATTTTTAATATTGTGGTTGAGAATTGAGATTGATTCTTTTGGGAATGTAAAACCCGTCGTGTGTATGATGCTGTCTTGTGATCGTTATTGATACCCGAATCTCTCTGATTAGGTACATGAAGCCAATGCTGCAGGCGAGCTTCTGCTTGCAACCTCCCGGAGAGACTCCTGCAAGGAGATCAACTTTTGACGGGATTATTGCAGGATGTATACCCGTTTTCTTTGAAGACCAATCTGCAAAATCCCAATTTCAGTGGCATCTCCCACCCGCAGAATTTGCAGAGTTCTCGGTCACAATCCCAAAGGAAGAGGTAGTTTTTAACGGGTTGAAGGTAGTGGACGTGTTGATGGGGATCCCGAGAGCAGAAGTCAGGAGGATGAGGGAAAAGTTGATGGAGTTGATTCCTAAGGTTATGTATAGAAAGCATGGGAGTTCTTTCAGGTTGAGGGCTAAGAAGGATGCGTTCGATATTGCAATTGAAGGCACATTGCAGAGGATTAAGGATAGGTTGAAGGATGTCTCTGATGTTGCCTGATTGCTGCTTCTAACTTATTGCTACTTTATGCAGCAAAATTTAGAGTTCTACTTCTTTAGGTGCTATATTGTGTAATTTATTATTTTTCCTCAATTCTTTTTTTAGAGTATATATACTATCTACATAGGAAATACCAATATACTTATAGCATTATTAAGAAAAAACTTAATTGACCTGGTGGTTAAACTATCATAAATAAAATATATTTTTATTAGTCAGTTAAATCCCACCACTTCTTGATATCTATTGCAACTAGAGTTGGTTGGTATGGCTGCCATGCCTCAGCAACATGGCTGCCGATTCTATTAGACTATGCCATATTCATAGCGCACCGCACAGCTCGACGAACACACCTCACCAAGTAAACGCCATGAACATTCGTTGGTTGATGGCCTACTCGCAGTTGCCTTCATTTCATCTTTCTATCAGCTGTTTAATTTAGACATTATCTTCTGCCTTTCAACAAAAACAGTAATGACAATAACAATTAGGAGACTGAAAATCTGATCAAAAGAATATATGAAATTCAGGTGAAAATGTGCAATTTTTCTTTCAAAAGTACACTTATACTCCTACTTCGCAATTATTGTTGTAAACATTTTGCTACTACATATCATAATTGATAAACTCTTGACACCTTTAAACATAATTAGTCGGATATTGACATCTGCTATTTGCTCCTATCCGGAAAACCGAACGTCTGAATTAGATTATAATTTGATTTCCGATTTTTAATACCTCTGGGTAAGATCATAAAAAGAGTTATTAATGTACCTACTAGAAATAATACAACAAATAATAATCGATCCAAGGATCAATCCTGTTTTTAATACTATATTAAAAAAATTAAGGAGTGATTGTATTGACTTATATAAACATTTATTGAGGATAGTTTCACCTATTAATCATACTCAGTATATCTCGTTTATAAAAATCTAGAAGACGATAAATCTTAATCTTGTAAAAGGAGGTTGCGATCAGATAGAGTCCCTCAACATGAGACATGTTATATTGTCACTTAATTACATAATAATTTCATTATTCACTAATTACATAAATCTCATTACTCAGTTGAATGATTATTGCCCAAAATGAATCAATGTCTCTATCATATCCTACATGCTCATGAGGTATTCTATGAGCCTTTAAGCCATACATTGTTATGTTTGGAATAAAATTCATGTAATAAGGACTCATAGTCGCACCAAAAACCATGACTCGGTGTCTGGAACAGACTGTAGATTGGCAGCACATATTATGCAGACAAAATTTTTTACTGCAGTTCAGGCAACACAGCAGTATTGCCAATGTATTTTAAAAATAATTGCTCAAAATTTTGGAGATGCGGGGGATCGAACCCCGTGCCTCTCGCATGCAAAGCGAGCGCTCTACCATTTGAGCTACATCCCCATTTTGATTTCCTTCTCACTTTGTCATTATTTATCATTGTAAACATAACTATTCGTTGAAACATTGTTGATAAATGATTGAATATTGACTTTCCAAATTGTACTAATATTCTGTTATTACGTATCACATATTGCTGATTTCAGTTATTTTGTTTCAGGTTCTGCATAAATTACTTGCTCCTTTTGAGTATACTTGTTACATTTGATAATTTGATAAATGTGTTATTTTGATCATTTATATATTGAAATCCACACATCTAAAAATTATAAAAAAATTAATATTATGAAAGAATGTGAATAAACGATTCAAACAAAATTATATTTGACTATATTTTTTCTTACACATTAGCCGCAATATATATAGAATAAGCTTAAATGATGAATAGCGTAGATAATCATAATGTAACGAGTATTTTAAAATGGGGAAAATATTAACTAAGAATAACAAAATCATACAATTTCGCTTTCGCTCGATGAATTTTAAACCGTTGCGTAAGAGTTTAGTTCCCAAATTTTTATCAATGAAATGACAAACACGACAACCACAGCTGCCTCACTGCATACAAATCTTTACTAAAATGTGTTTGACGGCAGGACGCAGTTCGATAATTTTATAGTGGTTAACTTTTAAGATTAATAATTAATCTTATTTTATTAGAAAGAATAAAGGGTTATGATTAAATATAGTGATGGTTGACTTTAAAAAACTACTATAAAATTATTCTAACTAATTAGCCACGAAAAATACTGATTGCAATCAGCAACCAACTTAACGACTATATTTTGTGGTCGCTTAAGGGCCTCCACTTGGAGACCAAAGTTTCTTGGTGACAAGTGATATAGCGACCACAAAATCCACGGCAAATTTGTCACTAAAAAATAGGCAATAATTTGGCGATGACTTTTAAGTTGCGATTTGGCTAGTGTTTTGTAGCGTTTGTAAAATAGTTATTTTTAATAACAAATATTCTAGAAACAAAAATAATATTTTCTTTATTTTTTAAAGATGACTACATAATGACATCTTTTAAGAAGGCATGCCACTATTAAAAACTATCTCAAATAGATAAATAATACAGTACACAAGAGTTACAAGACTAAATATGCTTTAAAGAGTAAAGTTAAGCTAGCACAAAGAGAGATATAATAAATAATTTGATGAATAAATAAATAAAAAAAAAAGGACTCATCATCAATTTTCCAAAAATTAAAAGATGAGAAAAGGGACACCAATTCGGCGCGACTATTAAAATTGGCGAATAATATAATATTCCAAATGCTAAACCTTAATACAAATAATAAATATATAATGGGAAACCATGGGCACAACTTGACGACTTAGGTCAAAGCTCATGTATGAAAAATACAATGATGAATTACATACACCTAGCCCGGTGAGATTGAACTAAAGATAAAAAGTGAGTGATTTTTAGGAGAAATATAAAAAGTTATAATATGAAAAAAAAAAGTTATAATATTTTACTATATAATATAATAAATGTAATACTCCTATTATATAAATCAAAGGAGAAAATAAACTATTTGAATGATGTTAAAATTGAATAAAAAATAATATAAAGGAATGAAATAAATTCAAAATAAAAATTAATTCATATTGCATGAGACGTACAAAGTGGGTGTGTTTGTCAATTGGCTGTTGGCTGTTAGCTGTTGGCTTTTTTAGTTGACTTGTTTAACCAGTTGGAAATGTTGGCTGTTTTTATTTGTTAACTTTTAAGTTAGCTGAAAAAGCTACCTATTTGTGAATATGTTTGATAAATTTAAATATTGGATCCTAGTTGTTTATTAGAGAAAAAGTGAGTCAACAAGTCAAAAATAGACCAGAAAAGCTAACTATAATAGCTTTTTAAAGCTAATCAATAAGCCAAAAGCTAAAAATCAATAAAAAAAACTAAAACACTCTAGGCCCTATGTAATCATTGTAATCCCATCGAGAATTTTGAAGCTTTTTTTTAGGGTGTTATTATTCATCGCCACTCTTTTCATTTTATCGCCACCCCCCTAACGAAATTACGAATTTGCCACTGGACTTAAAACTTGTTAACAAATGTAAATCGCACTTAATAACACTATTGTCACTTAATAACATTATTATCGCGACTCTATATATATTGAATTTTCAGAGGCGTCCTTGATAAACGAATTCAAACACGGTACTATCTCTCTAAAAACTCTCTAAAAACACTACGTTAACTTAAATAAGCTAAAACTGTAAATCGAACAACAATGGCATACCAAAACGAGCATGATAATGATTCGGTAAGTAATTAATAGATTCGAAATGTTTCAAAAAAAAAATTCCAGAAAATCCAGTCGCACAAAATGCGCGACCAGACCTAGGTAGAGTCGCACAAATAATGCGACTGGTATTGAAATTTTTTTTAAAAATTTCGAATAATAAAATTTCTTTTGTTTAATTAATTTATTTTTAAGTTATTGTTATTTAATAAATGTTGTAATAAATTATTTTATTTTAATATATTATTATGTTATGATAATGTTATTATAATAATTAGTGTTGAATTTAAATAATATGAATTTTTTTTAAAATAATAATAATAATAATAATACTAGTAGCACAAAAAGTGCGACTTGACCAAGGTACAGTCGCACTTTTTGTGCGACTGGTATTTATTTATTTTTTTTTTGTTATTTTTTTTGAACTTCGAATTAAAAAATTTCTTTTGTTTGAATAATTAGTTTTGAATTTAAATAATTTATTTAAATGTTTAATTGTTTTTTTGAAAAATTAATTCTTTTTATTTATTATAATTATTTTTTAAGTTATTATTATTTATTAAATATTATAGTAAATTATTTTATTTACTCATATATTTATATATTTTTTTTGTATTTACTTAAATTATTTATTTATGTTATTTTAATTTATTATATTTTATATATGTATTTTATTTACTAAAATTTTTTAATTTCTTATTTTTGTTTGATGTTGTTAATATATTGAAATTTGAATTATTAAACTAATTGATATTGTTAATATATTAAATAGTTTAATCTTTTAATTATTATGAATAAATTTATATTTGCAGGACTTTGAAAACTTAGGGGATAATGTAGATTATTCTGATAGATTTGTTACCGGTAGAGAATTTGATTCTGTAGATGATTTACATGCTTGGGTTGATGAGATCACACTAACAATTGGTTTGCAATTTACACGTGCTTCATATAAACAAAAGGAAGGACGTTCTAGAGTGAGTTTGTACTTAAGATGTCACCGCTACGGTAATATAAGGGGTGATTTACATAACTTAGACAATGTTGTCTGACCTGGTTCCAAAAGTAGGGCTTGTGGGTGTAAATTTATGATTATAGGAAGTAGTCGTAAACCACGGGAAAGACCTTGGACGGTAAGAGTGTTTCCTGGTGAAAAAGGAAGACATAACCACCCGTTCTTGATGTACAGAGATGGTCAAATAAGAGTAAATAGGATGACTGTCGATATTAGGCAACACATACGAGATCTCAGTGCAACTGGCATGCAACCAGCGTTTATAATGACTTCAATTAGAAGGAATTTCCCTGGTTTTTTTGCTAGTATGAATCAAATTTACAATGTAAGACAATCAATAAGGAGAGAAGAGATGGATGGTAGGACTCCTCTTCAACATTGTCTATATATGGCCACAGAGCATAATTATGTAGTCTGGACAGACTTAGATAGTGAGGGGCTGTTGAGTAGATTATTGACTGCGAATCCAACATCTATGCAGATGATACGTTTGTGACCCCATGTTGTGTTGATAGAAACAACGTACAAAACGAACAAGCGAAAGTGGCCCCTTTGCGAAATCATTGGAATGACGCAAACTAATCACAACTTCTTGGTTGCGTTCTGTTTGATGCGAGATGAGGCGGCTGTATCTTATTCTTGGGTGTTCGAGAGGTTGAGAGATATTTACGGCAGAGTTCAGACGCCTAACGTAATCGTAACGGATTGGGATGAGGGTTTGAATGCAGCTATTCGTGCTGTCTTTCCAGGTAAATAGGTTTTAATGATTAATTATTGTCGATCTTTATACCATATACATATCTCAATTAATTTTAAATTTCTGTTTAATGCAGATGTACGACATTTATTATGCGTATGACATATTGGCAACGACGTGGAGAACATGATCGAAAAATTGTGCGGCGGCAAAAGAAATCAACAGGGGCAGATATTTAGGCAAACAAAATGGAACCCCTTGGTTAACAGTCTGACGATCCCTGAATTTGAAAATAGGTGGGAAGGTATTGTGTTTACTTGGTCGACTAGGAACAGGAGGGTCGTGCGATATTTGGCTGGAACATGGATTCCCCAGAAAGAGAAATTTGTGCGTGCGTGGACGAATGACTGTTTGCACTTGGGTAACCAGACTACCAGTAGATTTGAAAGCCAACACTCTATCTTCAAGTACTACTTGGATAGCGGTAATAGCTCATTCGATACCCTTTTTAAAAGGGCGCACGCACAGATAACGAATCAACAATCGAGGATAAAACTGACCGGCATGCCCTCTGACGAGCGTCCAATCAACAGGATGACCGGCAGACTCATCCTGACCGACAGACTCTTCCCGACTAACAAAATCGTCGTAATCAGTATCATCATCACCTGAGCCGACCGTATGACTACGCAGGCTACTCTGGCGCTCAAAGCGACTACGCACATGGTCTAGGGTAGTTGAACGTTGGGTCTGACTATGTCTGGCCGCCTATTCCTGTCTGGCTCGCTTTGCAGAACCCGTAACCCCCCTCTTAGTAAACTCAACCTAGAACTATTGCCGCTCAATAACCCTCTAAAAAGCCCTTTTCCTTTTCTTTGATTTCCAGCCATTTACTACAATTTTCAAATTTTAATAAACTATTAATAAAAATTAAAAGCATAAAAAATTAAATTAAGTTATATTCATTTTAATTACACTTACAATATTAATTTAATGAACACTTACAATCATATAAATTATTAACAACTAAAATAATTCGCACATATAAACAAATAAATAATTATTATATTAATAAATAATGAAACAACTAAAATTTAATAAGCAACTAAATAATATTTTATTAACAATTATTATATTAAAAATTAATTAATAACTAAATTTTTATTAATATATATTATTGTATTAAAAAATAATTAAACATTTAAATATATTATTTAAATTAAAAAGTAATTATTATAAAAACATTATCATAATATAATGATATATTAAAATAAAATAATTTATTACAACATTTAGTAAATAAATTAAACAAAAGAAATTCATTCGAAATTCAAAAAAATAAAAAATAAAAAATAAAAAAAAGTTCATTCAAATTTCAAAAAAAAAAAAAAAAAATTCCAGTCGCACTCTTTGTGCGACTGATTAATTTTTTTTTTTGAATTTCGAATTTAAATTCAAAACTACTTCTTATAATAACATTATCAAATATAATTTATTACAACATTTATTAAATAACAATAACTTAAAAAATTAACTAATTAAACAAAAGAAATTCATTCGAAATTCAAAAAAAAATAAAAGAAAAAAAATATATATTTATACCAGTCGCACAAAAAGTGCGACTGTACCTAGGTTGAGTCGCACAAAAAGTGCGACTCGACCTAGGTATAGTCGCACTTTTTTTGCGACTAATATTATTATTATTTTTTTATTTTTTATTTTCGAATTACATTAAAATAGAAACTACCCCGAGTTTTTTTTAACGACTTCGATTTCAAAGCTTTATCTCCGATTAATTTTATGTGTAGATTTTGAAGTTTTAAAAGTGGTGAAGTGTTTTATAGAGGTTTTAAGTCCAGCGACAAATTCATAATTTTTTAAAGTTCAAAGGAAAATTCGTAATTTCATTAGGGGGTGGCGATAAAATGAAAAGGGTGACAAAAAATAAAAATTGGATTTTGTAAGCAGTAACATCATTTGAAAAGGCAGATTCTTTCGGCACCCGTGCGTAAAAGCAATGCCCCACGCACGACTATGACTCTCATCACCAATTCACCAATTTTTTTTTTTAACATTTATTTTTCCACTCTTTCACCATATTTAATTTTTTATGCAATTTAATACGTTATTTTGCTCATTTTAAAATTAAATTATAAATAACAAAAAACTATAAAAAGTTAATATTATGAAAATATACGATTAGACAATTCAAACAATATTTTATTTAACTATTTTTTTTACATATTAGTCTCACAATATATAAAATATACTTAAATAATAAATAATAACAATAACCGTAATGTAATAAATTTCAGAACAAAGGTAGTATAATTTAAGTATGTGATTTTTAAACAATGATGTGAATATAATGATTTTTAAACAAATTTCAAACAATATTTATCTTGTTTACATTCTTCCATAAAAATGGGATAATCAATATAATGATAATGTAACAATGTGAAAATTGATGTTTTTGATCTGAAGAATATTTTGATACACAAATTCATATCTTATATATAATAAAATATATAATTCAATATAAATAACGAATAAAGATGTTTATTTTAAATATAACATTAAAAGATTTTGAGGCATATTTTTGAATTTAACTTATTGTCATCATTATTTTTCAATTTTTAATTTCACAGAATTCAAATAATTTTTATTGATACATTTGTTGAATGAAAAAGATTTAGGTGTACAAGATTTTGTAACAAATATTTGAATTTCAAAAGTATGTTAATTTGTCACCAATTAATCAATCATTTTGTACTGTAGTACATACGTTTTCTAAATTATAACCATTTGTCCAAGAATGAACAAGTAATCTGATTTTCAGCAACTTCAATATTATTGTTTAGATTGTAAATTAAGTAATGTAACAACTTATCATTGACCTTTTCATTTGTAATTAAATTTTTTTCTTTTTAAATTTGGTAACTAATGTTCGGTGTTAAATTAAATTCAAATAAATCCAATTTAGTCGAAAATACTTTAATTATGAGGCCGTGAGCCCTGTGACAATTCGTCACATAATCTCGGCATGGTCTAATCGTGAGGACACGGGATTTTGTTCCACAAACCCACGGGTCAAGAGTATTGACTTGCACATGCACTTGGTGATGTTCATTGTTTTTCAAAACCATATGGTAGTGATGTACATAATTATGTTGAAACTTGTAAAAAACTTTTATTAGAACTTTATGAATACTATGCTAGTGTATATAACCCAAGTCGCGATACGTCTAGACGTGTTAGCGTTTCGGCACGTCCCACTTATTATAATTCCATAATAGCTAACATAATAAGCCAAGATGATAGTTTTGTAGGATCATCATCTTCTTCACCCTCCACTTCATATTTAGAATTAGATAATTATTTTAAACATCACTTTAAAATTGACCAAGGTAGCTATAATATTTTAGATTGGTGGAAAAAAAAATCCATAAAACTTTCCATATTATCGAGAATTGCAAAGGATATCCTTGCAATTCTTGCTTCTATGATTACGTCAGAGTCTGCTTTTAGTGTAGGTAGAAGAGTTTTAGACGAAAAGAGATCTCGTCTTGCTCCACATAGTATTCAAATATGTGTTTGCAAGAAAGATTGGGATCAAGCGGAGCTTCAAACACAAGGACTAAAGAACGATGATGATCAAGGCGATGATGATCCATGGATGATGATGGATACATCTGCATCATCGTCAAGAGGAGAGTCAGCGGAAGCATCTAACCAACCAGATGATGATGACGAAGATGAATAGGATCAATCGGACAACGATCAATCAACATTCAACAACTACAAATAAAAGGTATGACAAAGAACTACGTGGGCTTTGATTCCTTCGGGATATGTAGGCAGCTTAGTATTCCTTCGGGTACTAAGTTCAAGTCTATTTTCTCCCTCTTTTTTTATTAATCATCTTTATCGTTTTTTATTAATTTATTTTTTTCATTCTTTTTAGTAAATATTTTAATAACGATGACAAGCAATGAATTTCGCTAATAATCAAGTAATCGTCAAAGGTACGTCCGCATTATTATAGTATATTTATGTTATATTTAAAGGAAAAATAAAAATGAAACCGATGGTCCGACCCGCCCGACCCGCGAGTTGGAACCGCCGGAACAGCCTCATGAACCGCCAAAGAACCGTTTGGAACCGCCCGAAACCGAAACGGTCGAATCAAGTTCCAAATGGAACAGGCCCAACTCGGACCGTGGCCATCACTATTGGCCATTATGTATTTTTTTTAACAACCAAGGTTTATAAAATTATGGGATTTTTATTTTTAGTTGGGTATGCTTACAGCTCTAATACCAAATGTAGGAAATATTGATTTTATATGTAAGGAAATTATCGAATGGGGAGGAGTATTGGAATTGAACAATTAGTATTTTATTGATTGTTTTTTTTTTTTTTTTTTTTTTACTTATTATTCTTACATCAACTATGCATCACCTATTTATAATAGGTGAATGTCTTTAACATTTTGCTTTTTATGGATATTATCACACTATATTTTTCTAGATTCTTCCTAACTAGATTTATTTTTTTTTTATTCTTTATTAATATCTAGATATTTCTATGTAAGTATTTTTTAAAATCCTAGATTTTTCTAAATTACTTTTACATATCATTTTTCAAGTGATAATGAATAAATGAATTTTCCTGAAAAAAAATTAAATTAGCAAAATCATAATTATAAATCTTGTCAATAATCAATCATTCTAACTCAATTGCATTATATTATCTACTTTGGTGATCAAACCATATATTTTTTGCGAGTTGTCCATATTTCCTAACCTATAGAGTGTAGGTCCAACAAAGCTTATATGATTATATCTAAATGATTAGTATACTACTTTTTCATTCCACTCATTTTGTTATATAATTTAATTGTATGATTTTTTAAATAAATAAAAAATTTAAACAACTTGGACAAACAGAATTAGATTTATTAAAAACAGATTTGACCCAATATTTATCCGGTCACATATAGAACTCGACTTTATTCCGACTTTAAAAATAAATTTACAATAATGTTATAATCAATATAAATACAAAACTCATTTTAACTCAGACCAAAACACCTAACTGAAAACCACCAATAACTTAATCAACATCTGAAAATCTAATCAATTTGCTAAGGCATTTGCCGCAAAAGGTCAATATCAAAAAGATTTGCATAAGACTACAAAAAAATGATTTCTCAATTGAAATATCAAAATAATAATGGGTATTAATCATCATTATCAAGGTTTAACAGTTAGCTTTTTAAATTAAAACAAATAAATACTGTCCTTCTCTGAACGAGAATGCCCATTTTTTAATATATCTTATTAAATTGTTTTACTTTTATTTTTTAATAATTTATATATTTTATTAAAATTTTATCAATACGTTTGAATTAATTTTTCATTTCATTCACAATGCATTTTTCTCACTATTTATCTATTTATCAATATTTATATAGTAAATTTAATAGTACAGATTCTAAAATAAATTAGGCGTAAAAGATAATGATGGGAACTTTTTTGTACTCCTAATGATGGGATGGATATTTCAATGGGCTTCAATCATTTTTAATCACGCATAGAGAGAAAAAAAGTATTCAAAGTTAGCAAGAAGCTTTATGGACCTCATACTTATGATCATTTCAATTTGTTAAATACTTTTAATTTTTTTTACATTCGATTAGCACCAATTTAATTCATCTAGAAGAATAGATACCTAATATAGTACAATTTTTACCTTTGGAAAACTAGTTAGAGATAATATTAAGTCTAATCCAACTATGACTTTAAATTTATAAGCATGCGATTGTTATCTACTATGATATAATTATTTTTTTTTGTGATTGATATCCACCAAAGTTACTTCATATGATTTATTATTCTAATTTAGGTTGATATAATTTGTTTTTACTGGAAGGATATATATATTTTATAAGTTATTGAAGTCTTTTTTCCTATAGTCATATGATTTTAGAATAATAACTCTTTGACTTATTTAGTGTATACACCTTATGTTTTTCAGCTAATATGTTGATATTTATAATAAATTTATTTTAATTTAAAACTAATACCCAAAAACGTTAAAGGATAAAAATGGTAGAATTAGGTGATAAAGACAATAGTAAAGAAAACTAAATAATACTATTTTGCATCAAAATTTAACATGTAGGAATGGGAAAAAAGTTGCCAATTGTAAGGAAGTTAAAACTAAGGAAAATTGTAGCAGCTTTCAACGTGAAATTAAGTGCTTTTAAAGAGGTTTTTGACAAATTAGACTCTGAAAGAAGTGAATAAGACTTGTATAGAATAGCGTGTAAAAGAAAAGAAATATTGAATGACATAGATATAGTATAGTATATGATGGATAAGGATAATCATATTTTAGCTTAGGACGATATTAGAGATCACTCACATGGAATGAAGTAGATGAATTTTGCGAAGAATTTATAAGAAAATAAAAGATTAATAAGGCTTTGAAAATATAAAAGCTAAAGAAAATATTTGAGCCAGACGATACACGTACTTAATGAGGTATCGGGATGTATAGGGTCAATAGCAAAACTTAAACAAAATTTTAGAGGAGGCAGAGTTAACAAAAAAAAAATTGATTTCAACTAAAATATAGCCAATTAATACAACTAAAAATTATAATGAAAATTTTGAATTAAAGTAAAGCTTAAAGCTCTTCTAAGACTTTAAAATAATCTCTAATCTCATTGACACTATATGTCTTTGCTATTAGTATATTACTAATCTATCAGCAAGAAAATCTTTGCCGTTACGAAGTCTTGCTTTTACTAATTTCTTAATTGATTGTTTTATTGTATGGATTTTCAGTAATTCAAGTATTCACTTATTCAAACTAATTATTAAATAAAGATAACAGAATTCAACTAAAAATATAAAACAAACCTTTATCCTTCAAGTGTGGGTGGTAAGCTTAATTTTTAATTTTGTCAATCTCTCCTAATCGCTTTCTTCTTTTTTTCTTTTTTTTTAAGTTGTTAAATGATAATTTCATTCTTAATTTGATAATCCATTATTACTTATAAGATTCTTTTTTTTTTTAGTTATTCTCTTCCTTTAATTGTGTTGCTTTTATTTGTTGGACTTAATTTATAAAAATATAAAATGACGGTTGTATTATTAAAAAAAATTGGCCGAAAATCTAGGAGGGGTGAAGCCCTTACCCGGCCCCCAACTAAGTTCCGCCTATGTATAGGGTTGATTGAAGTAATTTGGCAAAATGATTTACTCAATAAGATTGAGAGGACAAACAAGATGCCCAACACTTGAAAAAGAAGTACTTTAGTACCCTCGTATAAGAACAAATGAGATATCTAAGATTGCATCAACTATTTTCAAATAAAACTTATCAGTCACACTATAAAGTTATGCGAAAATGTAATAATAACAGCATATTACAAAATCTCATGCAACGATTATTTAATCCGAAACTTGAGCCATTCATTTTTTCGATTAAATAATAAAAGATTAAGTTATAAATCGTAAATATTATCATCAGTTTGACGTTAAAAAATATCTTTCTTCATGGGAAAATCAAAAAAGAATTCATGTTACTAAACCAATTATTTTGATTCATTCTGGTGTTTGGGGGTCTGCTCTTAAACTTGATATAAATGATTTTTCTTACTATGCCTTTTGTTTGTTGATAATTTATAAAATGGCAATTAACTTCATAAAATATTTATCTTCGACAAAAACTAATAATTATTTCTAAACAAATATCGTTAATTATCTCAAAGTTAATATTACTTTGATAAATTTATATCTCATTAAACTAATTATATTACTTAACTTTTAATTCCAACCACTACAAATTACCCTAATCTTAATATTCTACAAATTTATTTCCTATCTCCTTTTTGGGCATTCTCAAATAATAAATTACTTTTGATCACATAATAAAATAGAAACAAGTGATCCCTAAACAAAATCTAGTGCTAACGCTGACTTATACTATCATTTTCGGGTTTTCTATATTATCATCATCATGAGTATGGAAGCCTTATAGACGAAAGTCATCTTTGCGCAAATGCATTATGAAAATAACAACTTCACTTCGAGATTCCCTTTAATACTTATTCTTTTCATCACAAACATTAAATAAATACTAGGAGTATCATTAGACTAAAGTTAAGCCCATGATTTGATCCAACAATAAGCTCCTAAGCACTCTAGCTAGCTAGAAAATCGCTATATCATATAATATAATACTTCCGTTATGAAATACTTGTATCTGATAGTAATATATTAATCGTGACATGTTGTGCGATAAACGTCATTATCAATTGCAAGTATAATAAGATATATAAAGTATATTCGACCGACTAGTTTTTAATTTTCTACTCTCTCTGTCACATGAAATTTAATCCAGTTTCCTTATAAATTTATATCATGAAATTTATTCCATTTTTGTTTTTGGCAATAATATACATTTTCCCTTTAATTCTTATTCATAGATTAAAGTTATTTTTTCATTTCATCATCACATCTCTCTTAGTATACCATAAAATTTATTTTTGTTTCTCTTTTTAATTTTCCTATCAAATGCTTATAAAGAATATTGGGTGGAAAATAAAGTATATAGGAATAGGAGTATGTCCAGTCTTTTGAACAATACATATTCGTATATTCTCTATTTGGAAATATCAACCCCTAACAAAGAATGATAGATTAGGAATGTTCAAGGCGCTTAAAAATTGAAATTTCAGCCAAGTCAATGAATGTTGACTTGACTCTAGAATGCTGCTAGGGGACAAACTTGAATTTAGTACTTGTGCTACGACTTATCATTTGTCTAATATTATTTAAAATTAGGTATTTCTAATTTTGTAGTAAATTAGAAAAATTTAAATGTGTCGATGAATTATGGATTATAAGAAAGCAATTACTTATTTTCTAAAAATAAAAATCAATAGGACAAATTATGTTAAAGTAAAATCGAAGAAATATATAACAGAAAAAACAGAGTAAAATTATGTTAAAATGGTAGAGTCATATCCTCAAATTCAGTAGGTAGAACTAAAAACTAAAATTAAAGGTGAGACAAATTCGGGGGTTGAGGGATCGAGTATTATTGTTAAATCTTTAAACTTTACGTATATGAAGGTTTAGGGTTGATCCTCTCGGTCACAGGTATTACTTGGGGGATTTTTTGACTGTGCGCATCCTTTTTTTTATTCCTTCCTTAAGGATACCGGGTGTTCAAAAAAAGGAAAAATCCTTCACCTGAATCTACCTTGTGCAGGATATTAGAATGATCCTTTACCTTCATATGAAGGTGAAAATTTAATATCGTCAATCAAATGGGACATCAGAAGCATGATTATACAACAATGGTAACACCAATTAATGATTGATTGGATCAACTTTTTGCTAGATGATGAGTTTTGCTAGTAGTGAAAATGGTAGGATATTTTTGGAGAGGATAAAAAATCATTTAGATGAATATTATACACCCAACAACTCAAGCATACAAGCGTGCAAAAACCATGAAATAGAAGTGTAATAGTTTAACGTAACAAAACATATCTAAAAAATACTTTAACTTTACACAAACTGCTTTAAAATAACTCTGATAATAACATAGTTTTGCTTTACTGCTTTCAACAAATTAATATAAGATATCTTCATTATTATTTTTTTCTAAAAAAATTACTATCAATTATTTCTTAATCTCAAATTGCCTTCATAATTTAAACTAAATAAACTCCACTAATATATTAAAAAATTCAAGATTTACAAAAAGGGGCCATCACGCCCACTAAATGTGGCCCCTCACAAAAAACCCTCCAATGACTAATAATAAAAGTTCAACTATACTACTCCGTAGATAAAATTATTAAAATAGAATTGAATTGAGCTTATTACTTACTTAAAATTATATTAAAATGAATATACATATATATATATATATATATATATATATATATATATATATATATATATATATATATATATATATATATATATATATATATATTACTGAAAATGCAGTTAGAAAATAAACTAAGCTGAAATGAACAAGTATAAGTATAATCGAGATTAGGCTCAAGCTTGTCAGACAATCTTCATTAAAGTAATAAATTTTATTTGAAATTGACTAGAAATCCGATTAAAAATTGATGGACCTGAAAATTTTGGCTTTTAATCAGAAAATACTAGAAAAATAGGATCAAATTTGACTGACAAGTTTTGATTCATTAGTTGAATTCTACAAATCTTATTAGTTTCACATCATCATTAATAAAGGCCTATTATATTTTTAGTCAATTTTTATACTTGACGTCAATTTTTCTTTGTTGAAGCTTTGGAGTTTTTTATAAATAAATTTATTTTACAATAAAAGAAGAAAGATATTTATTGGGAAAGAGTTATCAAATAATAGGATTTTTTTTGAAAAACACTTGATATGTTGAATTGACCCAAATCCGTCTCAAACTGAAAATAAGCTGATAAAAAAATGATCCGATTAAAATTCTTCTTACTCACTTTTTTGATAGGTCTAATATGTAATATAAAAGGCATCTGTCTTTCTTTCTTCCACTAATGATATCCCTTTTCTATCGCACTCAATTTATATCAATTTTCATTTTGGGTTTTCCCACTCATTTTGAGTCATTGTCTTATTTGGAAATAGACTCCACCATCTTCATTTATTCTAGCTCAACTACACATTCAAACTCTCTTTTAATAACATCACACATTTAAACTTTCTTTTAATTTTAATATCATACACGCACTAAATTCAATCTTCACTTAATATCACATTTCACAACTTTTCATATTTTCTATAAAAATCACTTTTTTCACTTTGATTCAATCTTATCGAGACCGAGAGAGTAAGAATTTTGTATTATGTTGTATTATGAATTCCCACTATAAATACTAAGCATGCGATACTTTCTTTGCATCAACGATTGTCATTTTCATTGTAAGGATCAAAGAACAATTGATCATTTTCAGTTTGTCCTTACTCTTAACAAGTTTGCTTTGCATATACCTTAATACACACCAAAACAAAATCTCATCACTATATCTTCAAATATTAAGCCTTAGCCTAACCTTTTCACCCCCAAACACACAACCTAGCATTCCATTTCCTAGTAGCCGCATCTCTGACCATAAAGCTACAAAAATTAGGGCACTCCCTCATCCAACATTTATTTTATTTCTCTATATTACTTATTTTTTTATATTCTCTCTATAACATTCTTTTTATTACTCGTATCCTCACATGCCTTTTCATATCTCGTAAAAACGTAATCTCAAAAAATACCCAAAAACAAATATAATAAAAATAAACCGACAAACCAAATTCTAAAATTTTTTTCTTCCTTTTTTTTTTTTATAAAATTACACATCATGAATATCTCTTCTTCCTTTGGTGAAACATGTGCAAAATCCCTAATAAATTATCATAATGAGCTTAACGCAAGCTTTAACATTCACATTTATAACAATAATCACATTTACAAAGACAAAGTCATTTTTGTAATGGGCGCAACAGGAACAGGGAAATCCAAACTATCCATCGACATAGCAAATCATATCCCAGCTGAAATAATAAATTGTGATAAAATCCAAGTCTACAAAGGTCTTAATACTCTCACAAATAAAGTCACCCAAGAAGAATCTCAAGGCATACGCCATCACTTGTTAGGGTTCATAGATGACCCAAATGCTGATTATAACGTAACCCATTTTCGAAATGACGCTATTCTTGCAATTGAATCGATTATCGAACAAAATAAGCATCCAATTATTGTGGGTGGTTCAAATTCATTCATTGAATCATTAATTAATGGTGATTCTTATTTTATGTCAAGATATGAGTGTTGTTTTCTCTGGGTTGATGTTAATTTACCTGTTCTTGATCGATTTGTTTCAAAACGGGTCGATCAAATGGTTGAATCGGGTTTGGTTGATGAAGTTAGGGAGATATTTGACCCGGAAGGGGATTATACGCGAGGTATAAGACGTGCGATTGGAGTGCCAGAATTGGATCGTTTTCTTAGGGCTGAAAAAGATGGGTTTGTTGATAAGGGTGCATTGGATATTCTTCTTAAGATTGCTATTGATGAAATTAAGGTTAATACGTATAATCTTGCTTGTCGTCAAGTGAATAAAATACGTAAAATGAAAGATTTTTGGGGGTGGGATTTGCACCATATTGATGCTACTGACGCTTTTCTTAAGGATAAAACAGAGGAAAGGAATGAAGCGTGGGAAAGACTTGTTGTTCGTCCAAGTGTGTTGTGTGTGAGAGATTTTCTACGCGCCACTAGAAGTAGTGGCATGCAGAGCAAGTCTAAAGCACCGAGCACCACTGTTATTAAAGAAGTGGTATCGTCTATGGCGACAGTGCCAGCTGTCATTTGATGTGGTATCAGAGTTAATATGGTATTAGAGCTAATGCAATAAAGTTAGGAATTTGAATTTTAGTTACACTTCTATTTTATTGAGGTTGTTACGTTTGACCTAAAATTTTAAACATTAATAGGTACACTATAACAATTTCAATGGAATGGAGGGGAATCTTCAAACATTCAGCTATTGGCAAGTCATTTTAAATTTGTTGTATTATGATTAAAAAAAACTCTGACAAACTACGATTAAATAAATTTAAAGGTAAAAAAGGGATCAGAAGAACGTTTCTATGAAGGTGTAAAACGTTTTTCTAAGAGTGAGTTTAGAAAAGAGTATTTGAAGCGGCATTAAGGCATGCAGCATGTATATGAGGCATAATCTACATAAGACTTGTGAGTTGTGAGTGTCCACCATCACTTGGGATTTGGGAGCTAGAGTCTAAAGTGTACTCAAATGATTGTATCTTTAAATTACTATCATTTTCAATAGATGCTATACCCATTAATGTAATGGTATCATTTCAAGAAAATATGCTTCGGGTCCATTAGTTTGGGTTTGGCTTTGTATTTTTATCCTAATTTTACTTTTATTAAGGCATAGGAATGGTCTGTGCTGTGCCCTTTACAAATGAGTACATGATATCAATATGGTTCTCTACTTATCTTATATGGATTTATTATTATTATTATTATTATTATTATTATTATTATTATTATTATATATATATATATATATATATATATATATATATATATATATATATATATATATATATATATATATATATATATATATTATGGATCTTCTTGTTAATGGGTTATGATAATGGAGAAGAACAAATAAGAACAAAATGCATAAAGAACACCCAAAAAACAAACAATGGACCAAAAACACAAAATTTATGAAGTATCTAGGGTATCTCCTCCTCAAACAAGGATTACTTTCAGTAATATATTCAACAATACATTAATGACAACTCATACAAGCTTTAAGAATAACCTCTCAAAGCAAAGATGAAACAGCCCACCAAACCAGTGTAAACAATATAATAATATTGTCTACAAAGCACAGCGAAAGACTTATAGAAGTCTGGGCTGAATTCGACCTGTGACTCGATAGCCGCAGCAACCAATATCAGAGTGTTTAAAAACTTTACATAACTGTAATACAATTACTTACAACCCAGTTATAAACTAAGTTAATACATTATAAAATATCTAAATTTTTTTAAAATTTTTACAACACATAATTTGTCAAAATATCATTATAAGTTAACTTTCCGAAAACGATGTCCTCGCTATCGCAACACATGACACATAAATGAGCAGCACATCCATCCGCACTAAAGTTGGCAACCTGAAAGTGGATATAGGCCCTATAAAAAACAGTCAACAATTAAATTGTTGAATAATCCAACAAACTATTACATTTGTATACAAGTCATTAACAAACATCTCCAATCAAATCCTTGTTCACTTGGTAACCATTTATAAATATTATTATTTCCAAATCAAAACTCTTTTAAAAGACCATTTGGTACGACATAAATACGGCTATGAACCTTTAGTTCATAGTAAATCAAAACACGGCTATAAATTTACAAGTTAATAGCGTAAATCAAAATGCGGCTATTACTTTACAAGTCAATAGCGAAACAATACGGCAAATGAAAAATATGATATCATTTGCGAAACAAACAAAACTTTATGTACCCAACGTATTTATTCAAAACTCATGTTAAATCAATAATTTAACAGCACTTTAAAACGTGGGAATATATAGACCGTCAGGAAGTAGGCTTGATCTAAATCCTGAGATAATGGGTGATCATCATCGCCGAAAATACGGTTCTTGCAAGACTTGATCTATATATATATGTATGTATATATATGTATATATATATATATATATATATATATATATATATATATATATAAATATATATATATATATATATATATATATATATATATATATATATATATATATATATATATATATATATATATATATATATATACATATATATATATACATATATATATATATATATATATATATATATATATATATATATATATATATACATACATATATATATATATATATATATATATACATATATATATATACATATATATATATATATACACATATATATATATATATATATATATATATATATATATATATATATATATATATATATATATATATATATATATATATATATATATTTTCAGTCACACAAAAAGTGCGACTGGTTTGAACAACTTTTTTTTTTAATTTCGAATGAATTTAATTTGTTTAATTAATTTATTTTTTTAGTTATTGTTATTTAATAAATGTTGTAATACATTATATTATGATAAGGTTTTTATAAAAAGTATTTTTGAATTTAAATTCGAAATTAAAAAAAAAGAAAAAAAAATCAAATCAGTTGCTTGTGACTCATTTTGAAATTTTTTTTTGTTTTTTTTGTTGTTTTTGTTTTTTATTTTTTTTAATTTCGAATGAATTTGTTTTGTTTAATTAATTTAATTTTTAAGTTATTGTTATTTAATAAATCTTGTAATGCATTATATTATGATAATGTTATTGTAAGAAGTAGTTTTTAATTTAAATTTGAGAAAACAGAAAAAAAAATTAATTAATTCCAGTCGCACAAAAAGTGCGACTGTATTTAAGTTTTTTTTTTTAATTTCGAATGAGAATTTTTTTATTTTATTTTTTTAATTTGTTTTTTTGAATTTTGAATAAATTTATTTTGTTTAATCAATTTATTAAATTTTAGTTGTTTAAATATTTATGAATATAATAATTGTTGATTTGTTTGTAATTGTGAATTATTTTGGTTGTTAATAATTTATATGATTGTAAGTGTTTATATTAAATTAACATAAATGTTTATTAAATTAATATTGTAAGTGTAATTAAAATGAATATAACTTAATTTAATTTTTTATGCTTTTAATTTTTTATTAATAGTAATTAAAATATGAAAATTGTAGTAAAGGGCTGGAAATCAAGGGAAAAGAAAAGGGTTTTTTAGAGGGTTATTGAGCGGCAATAGCTCTAGGCCGACTTTACGGAGAGGGGATCCCCATGAGAGGGGGTTACGGGATCTGCAAGGCGAGCAAGGCAAGAACAGGCGGCCAGACATAGTCAGGCCCAACATTCAACTACCCTAGACCATGTGCGTAGTCGCTTTGAGCGCCAGACTAGCCTGCATAGTCATACGGTCGGCTCAGGTGACGATGACACTGATTACGACGATTCTGTTAGTCGGGAAGAGTCTGTCAGTCATCCTGTTGATTGGACGCTCGTCAGAGGCATACCGGTCAGTTTAGGATTAGAGGGCATAGCGCGGCTGACACTTCTGATCACGCAGGATTCAGCCAGGTTGAGGATGCAGCTCCACGGGGGAGGAGGCGCTCACAGTCCGCGGACATGGACTGGTTGATCACATCACCCCAGCCTGGAGGCCCTGTTGACACCACTTTAATACCCAGTTACGATTGGGCACGTTGCAAAGGTTATATTTGAGGGATCGGAGCGCACCCCTCTAATTTTGGAATGTCGTCCTAGGAAGAGGATGTTGGATGCAATCATCAGACTTCAGGACATGTCTGATGAACTGTAAGGGGTGTTACCTGCCACTCCTCTTGGTCGTCTGTCGTATATAATGCAACAGCACATTGATAGTGCTCTCATTACGACATTTGTGGAAAGGTGGCAGCCTGATACCAACACCTTCCACATGCCGGGGGGAGATGACCATAATGTCGGAGTTGCGTGGGAAGGGGCACTTCACCAACGGCAGCATTAACGTTGGTACACTGTTGAAGCTATGCCACCGTTCGCAGTCTATAGAGACTCAGGCTACTGCGTACTACATGGCTATAGTGGGTTACACGCTGCTCGTGGATAAGAATAGAGTCAGGATGCGGTCTCACCATGTTGTTGCTGTCACTGCTGATCAGGATGACATTGCTTGGGGTGCAGTGACGCTTGCTAACATGTATCGCCAACTGGGTGCGGCAGGACTGGGTGCAAGACTATTGCTGGTTGTCTGACACTGTTGCAGACATGGATTTACGAGTACTTCCCAGCCTTCCGCCCCCATCCGCGTCAAGCTGACATGCCAAACAAGACTAGGGCAGAGATGTGGTCCCCTCAGAAGCCAATCCGTGAGCTGAGCAGACTGAGAGACTGTAGGAGCATACTGGACGCCACGACAGAGACACAGGTTTTGTACATGACCTCACACATCGTTATACTAATTATTTTAATTTTATACTCCTATTATGTTGTTTATGTTAATTTTTTTTGTAAGCATGTGGAGTGGACTTCGTACATGACTTCTAATAGGGCTTTATTGAACGAGCACCCACGCACCGCCTATGTCGGTGGTATCACTTGTTTTGATATCGTGGAGGTCTATTTGCCTGAGAGGACAGTCAGAAAGCTCGGTTTTGCACAGGCCATTCTCCCCCCCCCCCCCCCCCCCTCCGTTGAGACCTACCCAAGTTGTGCGATCGGCACAGGGTTCCTACTCAGTAACATTCGCTTCTCCGTCTATGTACACGGAGATGTGGAGGAGGTTCCCCTATTGTGCCCGCGTAGTTGAGCAGACACTTCGTCAGGCATCGGTTCCATCAGAGGCTGCCTCTGAGTACATTGACTGGTTTAGAGTGTCTTCCCACTCATTTCTCATCCCAGGTGAAGGACCTGTTGTTGCGTTCGGTGTAGCGGATAAAAGAGTCGAATATGTTAGTGTTTCCGTTTATCTATTTCATTTTAATGTGTCATTACCGGAATTGACTGTCTAATTTTTTGACAATGCAATTGTTTTGTTTTTACAGTTTGCAGCTGAATTTCCAAGTAAACTCGCGCCATTGATCAGGATGCCATTTATTGTGCAAATAACGCCTCGGGAAAGACATGCTGCTGATATGTATCTAGATGAACTTAGAGAGTTGTTTGCCGAATGACAAGCGTTTAGAGGGCACAGCCCTTGATAGACATTTGTGGATTTTGTATTGATGAACAATTTTTTTTGACCTGTATTGATGAAAAATTTGTAGTATTACGTGTTGCGTTTGATTCATTTACACATTTATTCACTAACTTAATATGAAATGAATACTATAAATGTAATTACTAGAATGAATAAAATTAATAAAATGATAACACTAAGTATAATCAGTACAATAAACACTTTGGAGTATCTAAATTGACCGCGTCTTTTTGTTGTCGTCGTTGTACGCCGCACAGTCTATTCCAAAGTGATATCCTGTTGCGATACTGTATCTCTAAATCTATACATGAATTGTTAGCTGCTGCTCTCCAATTTTGCTGAATTGGCGGCAGTTATTTTGTTGTCGTAAAAGAGGCTATGCTTCCTCGCCCCCTAACTTTATGACGGCAATAGCTCTAAATCAACAATTACCGTCACCTATAACATCAATCCAATCAAACAGATATGGCGGAAGAATAAACGAAATGTGATTTGACCACGGAAACAGTGAAAAAATCACGACCTGCTGAACCATCTGCAAAAATAACAGTATATTAATATCATCCAATTGATCTAAAACATATATGATTATATGAAAAGAAATAAGGGTACCAGATAAGTTGAAACTGAAGTTAATTCCAACTGACGATTGATGCGACCGGTTGCTAGATCTACCACTAGATCTCCCGCGTGATGAACATCTGGATCCGCAACCCTTTGAGGACGATCTATTGTACTCAAACGCACTTTTGTTTCTTCTCAGAGTTCTGCTTGTCGTTGGTCTTCCCTTCCTCGGTGGACTTGCTTGTGGCTCAAGTATATCGTTATCATCAGGGTGTAGTTCATGTTCAAGTACCTGAGACACGCGTCGTACAACTGAGGGGTCGGCTTTTAAAACTTCATCCACCAACGATTGAAATTACTCTTTATCATCGGCGTTTGCGTGCCGTACTTCTTCGTTGGCGTCCTCTTCTGCCTCTAAGTACTTTAACGTTTTCCAAAATGGATGTATATCGTCCAAGTACAAAGCACCATGAGACCTGATTGACAAGTAACTGTAACACGCGCATGGTAATCCGTGGGTTTTTTGAATGACACAACCGCATTTTTCAAAAAGACAACTACCCAAGTTTAACATCCGGTTGTGTTCCATCATCAATTGTTCCAAGGAAAATATGGAAACATGACGATACAACGGTCTTAGAAAATTAAGTCGCGACGTACTTGAAATGGAATTCATAGATTCCTCCAAAGCTTGTCTTATCCTCGATTGCTGATTCGTTATTTATGCGTGTGCCCTTTCAAAGAGCGTATCGAATGAGCTGTTACCGCTACCCAAGTAGTACTTGAACGAAGAATGTTGGCTTTCAACTATACTGGTAGTCTGGTTACCCAAGTGCAAACAATCATTCGTACACGCACGCACAAATTTCTCTTTGTGAGAAATCCATGTTCCAGCCAAATATCGCACGACCCTCCTGTTCCTAATCGACCAAGTAGACACAATCCCTTCCCATCTGTTTTCAAATTCATGGATCGTCAAATTGTTAACCAAGGGGTTTCATTTTGTTGCCTGAATATCTGCGCCTGTTGATTTTTCTTGCCGCCGCACAATTTATCGACCATGTTCTCCACGTCATTGCCAATATGCCATACGCATAATAAATGTCGTACATCTGCATTAAACATAAATTTAAAATTAATTGAGATATATATATATATATATATATATATATATATATATATATATATATATATATATATATATATATATATAGATTGACAATAATTAATAAATAAATACTGTTTATCTGGAAAGACAGCACGAATAGCTGTAGTCAAACCCTCATCCCGATCCGTTACGATTACATTGGGTGTTTGGACTCTGCCGTAAATATCCCTCAACCTCTCCAACAACCAAGAATTAGACACAGCCGCCTCATCTCGCATCAAACAGTACGCAACCAAAAAGTTATGATTCGTTGGCGTCATTTCAATGATTTCGCAAAGGGGCCACTTTTGCTTATTCGTTTTGTAGGTTGTGTCTATCAACACAACATGAGGCCACGAACGTATCATCAGGATAGATGTTGGATTCGCAATCAATAATCTACTCAACTGCCCCTCACTATCCAAGTCTATCCAGACTACATAATTATGCTCTGTGGCCATATATAGACAGTGTTGAAGAGGAGTCCTAACATCCATCTCTTTTCTCCTTAGTGATTGTCTTACATTGTAAATTTGATTCATACTAGCAAAAAAACCAGGAAAATTCCTTCTAATTGAAGTCATTATAAACGCTGCTTGCATGCCAGTTGCACTGAGATCTCGTATGTGTTGCCTAATATCGACATTCATCCTATTTACTCTTATTTGACCATCTCTGTACATGAAGAACGGGTGGTTATGTCTTTCTTTTTCACCAGGAAACAGTCTAACCGTCCAAGGTCTTTCCCCTGGTTTACGACTACTTCCTATAATCATAAAGTTACACCCACAAGCCCTACTTTTGGAACCAGGTCGGGCAGCATTGTCTAGGTTATGCAAATCACCCCTTATATTACCGTAGCAGTGACATCTTAAGTACAAATTCACTTTAGAATGTCCTTCCTTTTGTTTATATGAAGCACGTGTAAATTGAAAACCAATTGTTAGTGTGATCTCATCAGCCCAAGCATGTAAATCATCTACATAATCAAATTCTTTATCGGTAACAAATCTATCAGAATAATCTACATCATCCCCTAAGTTTTCAAAGTCCTGCAAATAATAATTATAATAACATTATCGTAATATAATAATATATTAATGTATATGAGTAAATAAAATCATTTACTTTAATATTTAATAAATAAAAATAACTTCAAAAATACTTATAATAAATAAGAAGAAATACTTTTTCAAAAAAATAATTAAACATTTAAATAAATTAATCCCTCCAATTCAAATTTAATTATTATAATAACATTATCATAATATAATAATACATTCAAATAAAATAATATATTACAACATTTATGAAATAACAATAACTTAAAAAATAATTTAATTAATCAAAATACATTTTATAATTCGAAGTTAAAAAAATAAATAAAATAAATAAATTTTACCATAGAATAACTTAACGTGCTAAAAGAACGTGTTGTTAAATCAGATCATGTCCCATAATATATTAAAGGATTTATTTTAATGCATTATTAGTTGAAAATTAGGTCTTAGGTGGTAATGAAAAATCATAAATTTTTTTATAATTAAACTTTTATTACTATAGAATATCATAAAAATTTACACTACCAATTATTTTCAATTCTATCATTTAGTAACAATTAACAAACGGCCCTTATTTTTTTAATATTTTTCTTATATTGTGTGATGATAATTAATAGATATGATATGATTCATTAGGCTATCAATATCAATGCAAAAGTCAACAACGCATTGTCTTTATACTAGTTGCATTTTATTTTATAGCATATATTGTTGGGTGGAAAAATATTGCAGGTGGTGAATTTGTCAATTAAACAAGCAAACAATAAATCACCATTTTGATCTATATTATATAGGGAAATATATAATCTTATTTTTATAATTATGTTCAAGTTTTTCCATTTAAGTAATTTTCAAGGGATGAAAAATAAAAAATAAATCCAAAACTGATTCACCCACCATTTTGACAAATCTAGAATTAATCCATAATTTTCATCAATAATCTTTCAAAAATAAATCTTTAAATTTATATTTTTGCAATTTACATCAAATAAGATAATTTCTTTAGCAATCATAAAATAAACCCACATATAATTTTTTTGGAATATATGTTGGAAATACTTCACATGTAAGACAAAATCTAAATAGTGGATTGTTGATTTACATATATACTAGGTGGGCTAATCTTCCTACTACCATATGGTTTTGGGAAACAATAAACCTCACCAAGTGTATGTGCAAGTCAACGCTCTTGACCCGTGAGTTTGTGGGTCTGAGCCCACAGATATCCCGTGTTTACACGAGTGGACAACAGTAAAATTATGTGACGAATTTTGTCCCACATCACATGTAAATGGGACAGTATTGCTAAGTGGACCGGGTACATTTTTTGCATAGAGAAATCACGAGATATACATCAAAATTTTAATTATTAGGGGTAATATCACAACGCAAATTCCTCTGACAGAAAATCTCTAATTGAACGGCCTCATTATATAAATATTATAAATAGGTATTAAATATTATGTAAGTAGAAATTCAAAGTAGGCATTAAGGATAATATAAGTAGGCATTAAAAATATAATAAGTAAACATTAATCTTTAATGGGCTAGCTGAACGTGAGATATGTCTCTTAAAGAAACGGTCTATCAAGAGACTAGCTACTCTTAAATTTATTTTGAAATTTTTGTATCTTTAAAATATTTCATAAAAAAGGGAGAAAGAGAAATTTTAAACACATTTTTTCATAAATATATATAAAAGTTCAAATATATTCGTGCAAGATTTTATTATATTCATTTTAATGTCTAAAATATAATTTATATTTTTAGAATTTTGTATAAAGTGTATTTAAAAATATTAAAATTTAAATTATTCTTAAAATCCGTAAAAAGTTAAATGTAACTAAAATTGTGGAACAAAGGTAGTACAAGTTTGGGTAATGGGTAATATATATGTTTCAACCTGCTTGCTTTTGGCTTATTGCAGAGGGAAAAAATGTAATATTAAGGAGAAGAATAAGTTAGTGGGATTCAAATTATTGAAGGATTAATTTTAGAAGATTACATGAGTTTTACGGCAATAGTTCAATTTATAGACAAGGGTGAAATGTCTAGTGTTAAAAGGGTTAGAGTATATAATATATTTTGGGAACTCAATTATCAGCTTAAGTTTTTGGTTGAGTTGGTTTTTTTATATGGTATTAGAGCTAATGTGACAAGAGGTCACGAGTTTAAATCTCAATTACGCATCATTTAAATGATTGAGGCCTCAAAATATATTATATACTCTAACATTAAGTGGATTGCTAAGTTTGAGAAATTAATGGGCGTTACTTTACTAAGTACATGAACTATGCAATTGGAATAAATAATTATAATGGGTCGCTTGGATTAAGAGCAAATATTTATAGGATAAATAAAAATCAAACTAGAATAACAAAGTTAGTTAGATAAATGATTAGAGGGATTTGATTGTTAGAAGGTAATGAAAAATGGAGAATAAAGCAATTAGTTACTTTATTTCGGGGTACAAATTTACCCTAGGGGAGGGTGAGGGAATTATTTACCTCCTAATGAGGGAAATCAACCTCTTTTTTATCCATCTTTTTTTATTTTCTCTCATTCTACCTCTATCACAATTATTTTAAGGGAAATTTGCAAAGAAACACTTTTTAAAACCACTTTTTTGTAAAGAAACACTTTTTATAATTTTTTTTGTAAAAAAACACCTTTTAAGAGACTTTTTTTAAAAAAAACACCTTAAATCAGTTTCCGGTGAGTTTTGTCAACTTTCCGGCGTTGACTATGTCAGTCAACGCCGGAAAGTTGACCAAAATCACCGGAAACTGATTTAAGGTGTTTTTTTTTAAAAAAAGTCTCTTAAAAGGTGTTTTTTTACAAAAAAAATTATAAAAGGTGTTTCTTTACAAAAAAAGGGTTTTAAAAGGTGTTTCTTTGCAAATTTCCCTAATTATTATTATTATTAATTTTTTTAAAAATTTTTTTTAAAATTTTTTTTATATAATAATAAAAATAAATTTTTTTTTAAAAAAATAATACTAATAATAAAAATAAAAATAAAAATAAAAACAAAAATTTTAAAAAAACTTAAAAATATTTTAAAAAATTAATAATAATAATAATAATAATAATAATAAATATTATTATTCTTATTTTTTTAAAAAAAATATTTTTTTAATTTAATTTTTATTTTTAATTTTATTATTATTATTTTTTTTAATTATTATTATTGTTATTTTATATTTTTTTATACTTTTTATTTTTTTTATTATTATTAAATTTTTTAAATTTTTTTTAACTTTTTTTAAAATTTTTGTTTTTATTTTTATTTTATTTTTATAATTAATATTATTTTTTTAAAAAAAATTTATTTTTATTATTATATAAAAAAAATAAAAAAAAATTTTAAAAAAATTAATAATAATAATAATAAGGGAAATTTGCAAAGAAACACCTTTTAAAACCCTTTTTTTTAAAGAAACAATTTTTATAATTTTTTTTGTAAAAAAACACCTTTTAAAAGACTTTTTTTAAAAAAAAACACATTAAATCAGTTTCCGGTGACTTTTGTCAACTTTCCGGCGTTGACTGGCATAGTCAACGCCGGAAAGTTGACAAAAGTCACCGGAAACTGATTTAAGGTGTCTTTTTTTAAAAAAAGTCTATTAAAAGGTGTTTTTTTACAAAAAAAATTATAAAAGGTGTTTCTTTGCAAAAAAGGGGTTTTAAAAGGTGTTTTTTTGCAAATTTCCCTTATTTTAATAACTTCATTTGCATCTCTAATTAGCTTTGTTACATTAATTTGCCTTTTTTTATCCCGTAAATATTCACTCTCAATCCAAGCAACCCCTAAATGTAAATTAATCTTATCTCGATTAAAGTATGTATAATTTTCTCTACGTAGGGCCAAGGTTTGATTCACGTTGGCAATTTCATTTAAACTACATGCACAATGTGTACATGTAACATGTAGCTAATGGGTCGAACATGAGAAAACTAAATTAATTATTTTTTTTCTTTAATCTAATTTCTACACAATGAGAAAATGTATAAAAATTGTATCTAAAGTCTACTAAAAAATAAAGTTAATCGTGTGTAAAATATTAAGTTAAAAAGTGTAGGATATTAGAATTCACCCAATTCACATACTGTCATCAACTATTATTTATTATTTATAGATTTATATATAAAAAGTGTGATTAAAAGTGATCTATGTTAATTTTATACTTCCCTCTTGTTGATTAATCTATCAAATTAAGACCTTATTAGATTAAATTTCATATTTTTATCTTATTGATTAAATCTATATCTAAATTTTCCTAATAGTCAAGGAACTTTTTGGCCACGCTCTCCTTTTTATGGATATGAGTTGTCGTCGTTATTCCCTCCCTAGACTCTAACCATAGTTTTCTATGGGCGGGATACATTGGGTATCATTATTATGATGATGATCTAAATTATTCTTAATCTCACACTTTTGTATTCTATTAGTACAATTTATATTTACAGCTAGTCTCTTAATGCCTACTTACCATATTTTTAATGCCTACTTACAATATCCTAAATGCTTATTTACTGTATCCTTAATGCCTACATCAATATCTTAAATGTCAATTTAAATCACTCTTAATGCCTATTTATAATAATTTAAAAAATATATAATAGGCGCGACCAATTAAAAATGATTGTCTGATACAAAAATTTGTGTTATATAATTTATAACTGATCAAGCTAGGGATTTGTAAATGGTATATATATTCTATTAATAAACGAGAAAGGTTCAGAACAATTATTTTAAAGCTCGCAAGTCAATGATCAGGTGGTTGTTGATAATTTATCAATAAAGATAAATTAAAATATAATCCGGATAACTAATAGAGGTTTGCCAGCTTTCTATTTTCAGAACGGTAGCTACTTCCTTGGCTGTAGCGAATAATCTCAAATCTTAATGACAGCAACATCAATGAGGCAGCAAATCATGCTTCACAATTATTTATTAATTATGTATCAACGTCATACACAAATTACTACAAGAAACCAAAATAATAATAATAATAATAATAATAATAATAATAATAATAATAATTAATATCATCATAATTCACGAATCACGAGTTTGAATAAGTATTTTCTCCCTATCTTTTTTTTATTTGTACATTTAATTTAACTGTGTCAAAGTTTTTTAAATTATACTTTCGTTCCATATTACTTGCACCAAATAAGTTTTTACGTAATCTAATGCGTTTGTCGATTCGTTTACATTTAGAGTTATACATAACTAAAATTTATAAAAATTTAATATTATGAAAATATGCGACGAGATAAATAAAATAAAATCCCACATGACTATATTTTTTTCTCGTTTAATCGCCGAAATATATAAATTTCCATAAAACAATAAATTGCATAAAAATTAATTTGGTACAAATAATCTTGGACGGAGAAAGTATGATGTAAATTTGGGACGGATGGACATTTTCTATATAAGGAGGAAAATAAACGAGCATGTCATTACCAAACTAAAAAATTGTGTTTCTTCTTCAGTCCATAGTCCATAGTCCATAGTCCATATAATTAATATCTTTTGGTGTTTGAAAAAATGGGTCTTCAAGGGAAAATGGAAGTTGAAGTTGATATTAAGTCATGTGGAGATGTGTTTCATGAATTATGGAGCACCAAACCACACCATGTTTCCAACATTGTTCCTGACAAAATTCATGGTTGTGATGTTCATGAGGGTGATTATGGTCACGTCGGTTCCATCATATTGTGGACTTACACCCATGGTAATTTAATTAAATATCTAATTAAGTTTTTAATTTAATTGGTTTGTTTAACATATGTTGGTGAAATTATAAAATTAAGTAGTTCTTGATTCATAAATTAATATAAAGTGTTCATCTGATCTGTATATATAATTTATCACGTATTTTCATATATTAAATTAAGCATTTTGTTGTGTTGGTTCGTTAAAATGATACATACTATCGGAAAATATTTACCACCACTTTAAGTTGTATGTGTTGTATCCAAATTTGTAGCCCACGCAAAATATATATTGTTTGTTTGACGTCAATTTAATTTCTTAGGTCAACTCTATGAAACATAAATCGTTAATTTGGTGATTATATGGTCAAATTACATGCGCAGATGGGAGAAAATGTACTGCTAAAGAAGAAATAGAAGCTATAGATGAAGAAAACAAGTTGATAAGACTCAAAATTATTGAAGGAGAGATTTTGGAAGAGTTCAAGAATTTTACATGTACTATTCATGTAATTGACAAGGGTGAAATTTGTGGTGTAAAATGGATCTTTGAGTTTGAGAAGATCCATGATCATGGACCTTATCCAACGGATCTCATGGACTTTGCTATCGGAATTACTAGAGATATTGAGTCTCACCATCTCCAAGCATGATTATCATATAGTATAATATAACTATATAAGCTTCAATGGAAGATCCTTCATCATTCACTTGTGAATCGGATCATCTCATTTTGAATGTTTTCTCTTTTAAATATACTTATTTCTATGGTGTGTTTATTAATTATCTTTTGGTTTGATCAAATGTTTTATGTATATGTGTATTATAATCGACGTATTATCTATAATAAAAGATATGGTGTATGTATAACAATGTGCCATTAATTCACAATTTGCTATATCATTTTGTAATATTTGAAGGTCAATTTTGATAAATGTTTAATTAAAAGTGTGATGAATAAACCTTATGAATAAAAGCATTAAAATATAAAAGTTCAAAAGTAAATTAAAAAAAACTTTAGTATTGTTTTGGGTTTTTCAGGTGGTAATCAAAACTTTTAAAAAATCCACGTATTAACCCTGATGTTTACCAAATTGTTCTACCGTGATCTTTTTGCACATGAAACGTTAGCAAACATAAATTTCAAAACTTAAAAGCTGATGTATGCCTATTTTTACGACTCAAATTTTATTAGTTTCAACCTTTACCCCAAATATAAACCCTAACTCTACAATCTTTTATTCAAATCACATTTTTTTCACTAAATTCAAATATGATTTGAAATGGTAATTTGGATGAAAGATGGTAGAGTTAGGTTTATGTTTTGGGGGGAAAAGGCTAAAACTGATGGAATTTAAAATTGTGAGTCGCATAAATAGACGTACAGTAGCCTTAAAGCTTCAAAATTAACGTTTGCTAACAAGTGAAATTTTCCTAAATTTTACCTATAGAGCAATTTTATGAGGTACATTTTTTGAAGCTTGAGATTACGATGACGCTTGAGATTATGAGTGAAATTAATGAATAATAAAAACAAACTAACAATGAAAAATAATAATTAATCCTTTCATTTATTAGCATAATTTGAATAGATCTACGTAATTCTCTTGAACTTTAGCAATTTCCATTTACACATATTTTTGGATGAACCTTCTAATTCTCCTCTGAATTCCCATTTTGAGTGTAATTTACAGAATCAAAAAAGAAAGAGAAAAGTCTGCAATGTCAACAACAATCAAGAACTTAGATCATTTGCCTGAAAACATGGTAATCGAGATTTTGTCATGGTTACCCGTGAAAGATCTAATACAATACAAGACCGTAAACAAATCATGGTAAGCCGTAATTTCAAGTCCTGATTTCGTTTCGAAACATCTCAAAAATTACTATAAGATCAATGATGATTCGCGCCGTAGTATGCTTGTTCAACATTATTTTTCTCCAGCAGAAATTCTGTTATATGAGTTGTTCATTGATGAAATTGCTGGATTTAGGTTATCTAATGAAGTGTTGCATTACATACTATGTATATCACTATAATTTAAGTAAACGTGTTTTGTGGAATCTGGCTCTTAATGAGATTAAATACCTGCCTACATTGATTTCTAAACCGGATCTTACTGCAATATGAATGTGAGCTAGTGTTGCTTGATCAGGAAAATAAACAAGAATTGAAGGGTCATGGATTTCAGAATCAAACGCCGGATGGGGTTTACGCATACATGGAGAGTTTGGTTTCCATCAAAGATAAGAATGATTCGGGACAGTCTGAGGAAGTAGAAGTTGCAGATTCCTAAACTGAGGAAGTTGATGATGAAGTTGATTTTGACATTGTTACTTCGTTTGAGAATTTGGGATGGTGAAGATAATGGGTGGAAAAATAGTGGGTTGTCTTTGGGGCATTTCGTCGAACAGTTAAGAGTACGTTGATGGATACTAACAAAAAGAGTTCTTGCTGATAGTATTATGGGTACTTTGGATGTGCATCAATCTGTACTTTTTCTTCAAGCGATTTTTAGATAAAAATAAGAGACAGTGTTTTGGTTTAAGCACCGTATTATATTAAAAAATAGTTACAACTTAACAAATATTTATACTAAATAACACAATTAGGATTTCTTTAATCACAGGACTACACTAACCTACTAACAGCCACTATTATACTAAAAATAGAACTTACTAAATAAAGCTATAATATAGGAATTTTGGGTTAATTTTCTAACACTCTCCCCCAAGTTGGATGGTAGGATCCCGAAAATCCAACTTGCACAAAGTATCTTCAAACGAAAAAGCCCCAACCGCTTTTGTCAGAATATCGGCTAACTGGTCCTTTGATCGCACATATGGTAGACTAGTTATTTTTGCCTCTAAATTATCCTTGATAAAATGCCTGTCTACTTCATGTTTAGTTCGATCATGTTGTACCGGATTTTCAAAGATACTAATAGCTAAATCATTATCACAAAAAATTTCACAATTCCTTTCTGGAAGAAAACCAAGTTCAGTTAGAAGTTTTCATAACGACAAAATCCGTAGAGATGCCTTTCGCAATGCCTCTAAACTCAGCCTCAGCGCTAGACATTGCAACAATCTTCTACTTCTTACTTTTCCAGGTTACAAGATTCCCTCCTATTAAACAAAAATATTCTGAGGTAGACCTCCTACTGTCACGATCTCATGTCCAATCTACGTCTGTGTAGACTTGAAGATCCAAATGCCTATTTTTACAAAACACTACCCCTCTTCCTGGAGTACCCTTAAGGTATCTTAATATTCTATAAACTGCCTCCATATGCTGCTCTTGAGGCTTATGCATGAATCTACTCACCACTCCTATCGCATACGAGATGTTTGGACGTGTGTGAGAAAGGTAAATGAGCTTTCCAACCAATCTCTGATACCTCCTCCGATCTACAAGAGTACCATCCTCACTGATTTGTAACCCGTGGTTAACCATCATAGGAGTCTCAATGGGCTTACAGTCTAACATCTCAGTCTCTGTCAATAAGTCAAGAACATATTTCTTTTGAGAGATAAAAATACCTGACTTTGATTAAAGTACCTCTATTCCCAAGAAGTATTTAAGTTCTCCAAGATCCTTCATTTCAAATTCTTAGAACAACCTCATTCTCAAATGACTAATTTCTTTTTTGTCATCTCTAGTAATAATCATATCATCCACATAAATCATAAGACAGGTAATTAATTTACCTCGTCGTCTCAGAAAGAGAGTGTGATCAGAGTTACTTTATTTGTAGCCAAATATCTTCATAGCTAATGTAAATTTTCCAAACCAAGCTCTAGGAGACTACTTTAGCCCATACATAGCTTTCTTTAATCTACAGCCTTCTCCTTTCAAAAAATGTTGAGAAAAACCAAGTGGAGCTTCCATGTAGACTTCCTCAGTGAGATCACCATGTAAAAACACATTTTTAACATCGAACTGATGAAAAGGCCAATCTTTATTATCCGCGACCGAGAACAATACCCTTATAGTATCAATTTTTGCCACCAGGGAAAAAGTTTATGAATAGTCGACTCCATATGTCTGAGTATACCCTTTTGCTACAAGTCGAGCCTTGTATCTTTCAATTGTCCCATCTGCTCTATATTTGATTGTATATACCCATCTACATCCCACAACAATCTTTCTTGATGATAGTCTGCACTTTTCCCACGTATCATTTTTTTTGAAGAACTTTGATCTCCTCTTCCATAGCTTTCATCCAATGCTTATCTTTAAGATCTTGTTCAACCGTGTGTGGAACTTTGTTGGAATATAGAGAAGTATTGAAGGCTTTAGCACTTAAAGAGAAATTATTATGATCAGGATGCTTTATTCGATATCTAGATTTGTGATCCTCATGCTCTGGATCATATCTCTTTAGTGGAATTCCCCTTATGCTTCGAGGGGGTAGCTGATACCTGATACTTATGCCCTGTGCCACTGGAACTTCTAATTTTTCTGCCTGTATTTCATAGTTAGTTTCAAACAAATTGTCACACTGATTACGCACCTCGAGAGTACGAGTAGAAAGCTCAGACTCAGAAAGCTTAGGTAAATGTTGCTCAGGATGTTTAGATAGTTGCTCAGAAGTAGTAAGAAGAAGATCAGGACCCTGGACAATAGGACATTCGATTGTAGTGCCCACTTGCTCTGGAGGATCGTCAGAATTAGTTATTAATAGACTTGTTAACCTACTTAGATCGTCTATTGGACTCCCCCTTGACATCGAAGGTGGTTATAGAAGTACTCAGTTTCAACAAACTCACAGTCCATAGTGGTATAGATTGGTTTTTGGGCAGGGTCAAAGCAGCAATATCCTTTTTTGTTAAACCCCATACCCTACAAACACTTGAGTGCTCGAGGTGCTAGCTTATGGCGAGAGTGTTTAGGTAAATGGACATAAACTATACACCCAAAGACACAAGAAGGAAGAGAATGGAGAGAGGGTACAGGTGTATGTGTTCCAAGTGAATCAAGAGGTGTTTGATACTGAAGTTTCTTAGTGGGCGACCTATTAGTCAAATAAGTAGCCATAGCAATTTCTTCAGACCACAAATGTACAGGTACAGAGGATTCTAGCATCATCACCCTAGTCATTTCAAGCAAAGTGCGAATTTTCCGTTCAGCAACGCCATTTTGTTGGGGTGTGTAAGGGCAAGTTGTTTGATGTATAAGGTCGTTTGTCAAAAAAGGATTTCATTTTGGCATTAACATACTCTGTACCATTATCAGATCGAAGAGCTTGAGGTTTCGTTTGAAATTGAGTAACAATCATGTAAAATTTGACAAAAGTATCGAATACTTTCGATTTGTGCTTAAGAAAAAACACCCAACACATTCTAGTACAATCATCAATAAATAGAACATAATAAGAGAAATTATGAGAAGCACATTCAGGAGCAGGACCCTAGATATCAGAATGAAAAAGCACAAAAGGTTTATCAGTCTTATTAAAACTAATAGGATATGAATGTTTGTGACTTTTTGCCAAAATATAGGGCTCACAATTAAAATCTAATTGCAAACTAGCTAATGATGGAAACAGACGTTTGAGATACCCTATCAAAGGATGCCCTAGCCGACGATGCCAAGTCCATGCTTGACTTTCTAATGATCCATGAGCAAGAGTTGCATTACCTTTTTGAATTTCCGCATTTAGGTGATAGAGACCATCCCTCTTAGTACCACGGGCAATAATCCTTCCTGTCCAAGCATCCTGCACAATACAAGAATAAGAGGTTAAGAGGACGGTACAATTAAGTTCCTTAGTCATTTGACTAATAGACCATAACTTGTAATTTAAATTTGGTACAAATAGGCAATTTTGTAAGGACAAATTATGAGAAATTTGAACAGCCCTTGCCCCTTCAACACTGGCAACGTTCCCATTTGCTGTTTTAATTAACGTTTTCAGGCCATTCAGGGGAGTAATAGAGATTACAAAATCAAATTTTTTTTTTGTCATCGTGTCAGTGGCTCCACAATCGAAAATCCAGCTGTCCGAATTAGAAGGATGAGAATGAGAAGAGTAGGTGGACAAGGCACTTAAAATAATTTGGTTTTGGGATTTGTGGGGTCATGGATGGTGGGCTTTCCAAAACAATTTTATTGAAATAAACCCCCTTTTTGGTTAGTAGTGTCCTTACCCTTTCGTTACAAGCCCTTGTCCAATTCTTGAAGATTCGATCTCCGATGAAGGGTTTTATGATGATTGCATTATGTCTCGACGTGCAATCTGTTCACACAAATTTATCTCAATGAGTGAGTTATCGCAAGTGCACGATGTTGTAGCACATACGGGTCGAACACAAGGAGCAAAGGTATGCAATTTTTTTTGCGCATTAGTCGGATAAAAAGAGGTTGTTGAATACAATAACAAAAAGATATGCAAAATAAATAAGGGTTGACAATCAATGAAAAGAGGGGGTAGGGTTAACTCATTCATGATGACTTTTTGATGGCGATACACTAGCTTCTTAAGGGTCATTAAAGGGTAGCGAATCGCACTAAGAAGAGCAATTTGATACTTGATTGGGCTTGGGATTGCCTCCAAGCTCTTCACTGTCCTCACTCTCGTGAGTGAAGATGAAGGGCTTAGGCTATAAATCGTCCTCTACTTGCTCATTTTTCCTACTCTCGTAGGTGAAGGATAAAGCCCTTAGATGAGAGGGTGGATGCAAGGTTCAATCCTCATTGATCCCTTGCACCCGATTCCATCCATTGATCAAACATTAGATTATTCAAAATCCAACTCTCGTTGGTATATTGAAAGCAATCATGACAATCCTTAGCCATTGGGTAGAATAACCCCTCATCTAAGCCTTTAATCAACCCAAAATCAACTAAAGTTTCATCATCATCAAGTCATCACAAGGGTTGAGTTAACCCTAACCCTAGAAAATTACTCACTACTCATTCTATTGCTTAAGAACATCATAATGAATAATATAATAAGATATTGAATAATCACCAAACACAAAAATCCAAATAATAAAGCTATCGAGCAACAATGGTGAAAACCACAAATAAGCATAGACTATCAATAATAACAAAGAAGAAGTATTAGAAGATACCTACAAAAGAAGAGAACAATTGGAGAACAAAGACAAACAAAAACCCACAAAAATATTGAAGCTTAAACCTTCAACAATGGAGGTTGATGAAGAAGAGAAGCCTCAACTTGCAATAAACCAATAGATTGAACAACTATATAACTAAATTAAACTTTGATTGAAATATTTTTGTGATTTTCAATGTTAATTGTAGAAGATAAAACTTAGGGTTTAAGAACAAAGATGAAGAAAGAAACTAAAAAGCATAAGATGATTCTTGAAACTAGGCTAGAACAAGTAATGTAAGGTAGTGTAAAAGATAATGTGTTCTCATGTTACAAAACCTCTCCCTTATGTAGTAGTGCTCAAAGATGAAGTGACCTAGGTCTTCCAAACAGAGAATAATCCTTCAAAATGATGTATAAGGGTTGTTAAGAGAGCAACTAAGCCAAAAATCCCATCTTCGAAGAGGGAACGATCGGTCGTTCCCATGGGAACGATCATGGTCGTTCAACTTTCTGATCTCTTCTCTTCAAGTTGTTGGTTAAAGTTTAGGGAACGAGTGGTCGTTCTCTTGGGAAAGACCATGGTCGTTCAACTTTTTGATCTCCACTCTTCAAGTTGTTGTTCAAGGTTGAGGGAATGGGTGGTCGTTTCACTTTCTGATCTTGCACAATAGAGAACATGTGGTCGTTCTACTGAGAATGGGTGGTCGTTCTCTTGCTGAAATCTTTTTTTCTTGCTTGTCTTGGCTTAGATTCTATCTTTTTATACTCGGCTCAATCTCATTCCTCCATCTAGACCTTCGGGGTTTAGGAATCACCATCCATAGCATGCTTTTGGCTTGGAAACACCAAACCTGCAAAGACATGGGCAAATAGATGCTACTCTCAAAGAGGGTGTAAATCCAACAAAAAGACATATATATGAATGAAAATGGAGTGCAAACAAGCCATAATAAGCTACAAGGCAGGGGTAAATTAAGGGTTTATCACAATCTCTCGTCGAATTGCTGCATACGCCATTTCAACAGTGGGAAGGGGATCTTGATTGAGTAAGTCTCTACGATCTTTGTCCAACGTCTCGTGAAGACCGGCAAGAAATTGATATAATCGATTTTGTTGTATAATTTGATTATATATGGTTATATATGGATATATAATTTGATTATATATCGAAATTGGGCATATGTCTATCAATCTCCTTCCAGATTGATAGTAACTTGCTGTAATAGTGCTCAATTGGCTCTTGACATTGCTGGATTTTATTAGCTTTGACCGTTAGGTCAAAGATTTGCAGCCTATCTCTTCCACTACTATACATTGACTCGATGCCCTTCCATAAATCCCTAGCTTTCGGATAATCCAAGTATTGATTTACCAATTCAGCATCAATATTTTCGACAATTCAAGATATTTACTATGGAGTCGTTTTGGGCCCATTTTCTAAAGGACGAATCCTTAGTGGCTGGTGGATCTGTAGTAATGTGTTTGAGCTTTCCCCTTCCACTAATGGCCAAATGCATAAGCCTTGACCACTTTGTACAATTCTTGTGGTTTAATTTTTCAGTGATGGTCACTGTGGAAGAAGTGTTTGAGTTTTCTATGGGTCGGATATTTAATTGTTAAAACAACTCCAGTAATTAGCCCATGGTAACTGATTGTTTGGTGGTGGTTGAGATTTGTTGGTCTAAGTCTGCCATTGTAGGTAAGTATTGGGTAAATGATGATACCCCTTTTTGTCTTTTCCTGTCATCGAAATCTTTAACAGGGCTCTGATACCAAGATAAAAATAACAGTTACAACTTAACAAATATTGTATTATATTAAAAACAGTTACAGCTTAACAAATATTTATACTAAATAACACAGTTGGAATTTCCTTAATCATAGGACTACACTAACCCACTAACAGCCACTATTATACTAAAAATATTTCAATTCTATGTTGAGTTCCCAAATTTACTTTATTTAGCAATGATGGGTAGTTCTTCTACAACTTCGAAGTTTCTCAGTTATAAAATTGCTGGAATGGAAGATGTTTATTTGATTTGGTGAGTAATATTGTGATTTTGATTATATTATGAAGTATATTAATTTGTTGGTAAAAATTTCTAGCTTTCCCCTTTTTCTTACTAGTTGGAGATTAATTTAGATCAAAATGATTAATCTTAATTGATTTGAACATGTATAAATTAAGACTTAAATTGCGTACGTCGTATAGTATATCCAAGTATAGCTAATAATAATCAATCCAATATCCTTAGGGTGACTTGGTATGGATATTTTAACTTCAGATAACGGCATGGGCAAGCTACCTTATGGCCGGGGGAGGTCGGCCCTCTTACCGAAAATGCGATTTTTTGTATTTTTAGCTTTAGTCCCCTTACCAATATATGATGTAAAATATAAAGAGTGCAAAATATGACAAAAATTACTATAGCTCAATGGTTGGAATTACACATTTGTTTATAAACTAATAACATGTCATTACATTTTATCGTTTATAATTTTACATTTATTCTTTTTAGTGTGTATTTATATTTTTTCTATCTTAATTTTATAGTATTTTATATTTTTTTGGAGATTTACTAGAGTAATAGAGTGTAAAATACTAGATTTTTTTTGCAAATGGGATAATTATAGGAAGCTTTATTTTTATTTGTTGAATATAATTTTTGTTATGATTCAAGTTTTTTTTCAATCTATATGATTTAAAAAAATTTATAATCGAACTGGTTTTTTATATAGTAAACAATTTACTAGTATATCGACTATTTGACCCCTCTAATTTAAAATCCTGGCTATACGCCTAGATAACGGATACAATTAAGTCAAACCATTACTTTTTGTTTGGTATATGTTTGGATTAATAGAATCTGTTTGTGAGGGAAACAAATGTTGTTAGTTTGTTTTCACCCATGTCTAACCAGAAACAAATTCCCTTGGGTTGTGTTTGGAAATATAGAATTTATTTGACAATGGGAAATTTAAATTTGGTATTCAAAATTTAAGAATTGTAACTGACACTTATATATATGGAATTTGTAAATTTTGATATTGGACCCATTTTACATTATTGTTGGAATTCTATAAAAGTAACTCAATTTTACATTTCTATATTTTCAAATTTGCCAAACATAGTATTTGAGTCAATTTAACAATTAAAAATAAATTTTAAGTTGTCAAACATACCATTATTGTTTTTTTTAGTTCATTTTCTCCTTAGTAAAGTTATAAACTTCATCTTCCTATGAATTCAACATTATCATTACACTTATTAACAAGGTTTGCAACCTTCTTGTCATCTTGATGTCCTCAAAGTCCATCAATTGTTTTGAGTTAATAAAAGAAAACAATATTTTGGATTCAATACATAATATTAATCGTTTCCCTATGTTCCAAAAGAGAGTCAACTAACATGCCAAGTGTTATGGGGTCAAATAAATAAACCCGTATTTATTTAGTCAAACCCTAACCACCCAACTCGGTTCAATAACTTCTTAAAATAACTACCCACTACTCATCATAACCTACCACTCACCCATCATACCCATGATTCCCACATTAATTCACCATCCAACCTCCATTCTACCATTATACATGTCGCGTACATCATTTGCACCGAACTAAGCTTTGATATATTCCTACCATTACTCCACAAAAATATTCGCCCTCCTACATACAATATATACTGAACCAAATATTCCTTCAATAGATCTTAACTCATCCTACAATCCGTTAATCTTGTATTCATTCATTATCATATATTCATTACTTTATGTCTCCCGATCTGACTTGAGCGTCGAAGGGGTTTTTCGGAAGATCACCCCCCGGACAAGGCTAACGTTGTATTGCAGGATTTGAGGTCTCATCAGCGGAAGGATCATAAATACTTTCAGGATATTGATAGTTGTACCCAATTACACCTATCTCCAGGTATTTTAAGTGTCAGGGGAAGAATCCAACGCAAAAAAATAATTATTCAAAAAAAATCTACTCTTATCCCCAAAGCCATTTGCCTAATTATTATTTCCTAACTATAATAAAATCCTGCTACTTGCTGACAACTGCTCACTGTTTATTCCTTCGAATCCGATCCGCATGTGAACAAAAACTGATGTTCAGTTTCTAAAATAGGAGGATTAAGTTAGGCGTAAATCATTGAAGTTAGTGGGCGGTTATCTATTAGCCATTTTCTATTACTTTCCATTAGATGATTTAGTGGAGGTTAATAGATTTTATCTATTACTAATTTGACAAATCCTAGTGATTCATTATTTCTCTGTCGTGGTTGACTAAGTTGTACTTGCTCACGTCCGGTTGAATCCTAATACATTCCTTCACCATCAATGAACATGAATCATCAAATGTTGAAGTTCGGGCTGATGCACCTTCTAAAGGCTTATTAGATCCGTAGAATGTTTCCGAACCAACTTCAACTGACTAAAAAGTTCAGTGCCAATGTTGAAGTTCGGTTCGATGCACATTCTAAAGGATTAGATGACCCGTATAACGTCTCTAAACTAGCTTCAACTAAGTGGTTTCGGTCTAAAAAAAAAAAATCATACCCGGATCCAGGTCTTCCGTTAGATGGTAGTTTCAGATACCCTTCTTTACTGTGCCGTATGTGAATACTTCCTGAATTTTTCTCGGCACCCATTATTTTTGAGGATTCGGAAATTATTTGTTAATAATGAAGATTTGATTTGAAGATCATTTTGCTATGAGGAAAAGAAGGTTCCCACTCGTGTGTGACCATCCAGCTCTTCAATTTCACCATTTTTATCAACTTCAGCTATGTGACCGTCTAATTAATAAGCTATATATCATCAGCTTTATCAAAATGCCACTTTTTTCCTGCTTGAAAATTTGTAGTTCTCAATTACTACAAAATGAGAATAGAGATTGTATTGCTGGGAAATGAGACACAGTATAAAAATTAGAATAAAGTGATGAATTATTATCTTATATATTGGGATAAATTGAAAGCTGAATTATTCTTGGGCCAACACACTTAACGAGAATTATTATATTGAGAATTTTTGGGTCAAATTATTCCAAATGTTTTTTTCTATTCGTGAATGTAAAAGTCCGATCTTATTGCTTTTATTCATCTAATATTAAAGGTCGGCTTGATGCAACTTTAAAAGGGTTTAATGACTCGTAGAATATTTTCAAACCAGCTTCAACAAGGAAAATGGCCAAGTATTAAAAAGTTGGACCCTCAAATTGTACTAGCCAAATTAAACCCGAAAAATGGTCGAGTTATCTTTTGGTTAACTGTGACATCGAGGATTCCGATGCGATGAGTCGTTTCGTACCATTGTATAGCCTGATTCTCTTGTCTAAGGTTATTATACAAGTTTTGTCTTTTGTCGTATCATCAATTTGTCCGAAATATCAAAAAACGGACCCCCCCAAGGGCCTCCAGTAATTTCGCAAAATTGTATAAGTATTGAGAGTAGCTGAGTTATGCTATGACCGAATCATCGAAGACCCAGTTGAGTAATTGTCATGATGTATTATTATAAAGTCGGACCCAAGTTCGGTTTGATTCAACTTCTAATGGGTTATTAGATCCGTAGAACAAATCAAAACCAACTTCAAATGACTAAAAAATTTAGTCCTAATGTTGAAGTTCGGTTTGATGCACTATCTAGAGGATTAAATGATCCGTAGAACATTTCCAAACTAGCTGCAACCAAGTGCTTTCTGTCGAAAAAATTACTCCAAATATTGCCCAATTCAATGTATTGGTTGGATTCAGGTACGATCTGACAGTGGTTCAAACTATCTATATCGGATCCCCGGAAAACTACCTACATTAACTGTATTGGTTGGATACGAGTACGATCTGACAATAGTTCAAACTATGATCTATAAATCAGATCCCCGGAAAACTACCTATATTGATTGTAATGGATGGATCCGGGTATGATCTGACATTGGTTCGAATCATCCACCCGTGAGAGAACAATCTCAGGTAACTTGATACATAAAGCAAAATCATCACCATGGCCTTCTAATGAAATGCTACATAAAGGATGCAAATCTTTGACTAGTATTGCCAAGTGAAGAATATATTGTATTAATCTAATGATGATCATATGGTTATTCTTACTTTTATTCATCAACGTATATTGGGTGTTTCGTATTTGTTCTATTCATGGGTCGATGTGGAAAGTGATCAAGTATGATATTGACACATATTAAAAGAATTATTTATTATTTATGCGTGGAAATTCAATACTTCACCATTATTATTCTTAATATATTGGGTCTTACTTATATGTGGTTTTCAATGATGAATGTATAAAGTCATCTGAGCTTTCACCTAGTTTGAAAGTCATATTATTATTGAAGTTCCAACACGTGGGCGTTATTTGTCACATTATGGAATCATCTGAGCTTTCAACTAGTTTGAAGTCATATTATTATTAAAGTCCCAACATGTGGGCGTTATTAGTCATATTATAAAATCATTTAAACTTTCAACTAGTTTGAAAGTATATTATTATTAAAGTCCCAAAATTATTGATTTTAGGCGATATTTGTCTAAGCCTTTATCTTAGTTTTCTAACTTTTCACCTAGTTTGAAAGTGGGATCCATGCAAGTATCACCTAGCTTGATAACTCGAACTCTTATTAAGCCCCAAAACGAGTGATTTTGGGCGTTATTTGTCAATATATTCATAGCGAGTATCACCTAGCTTGATAACTCGATCACTTATTAAGTGGACCTATGTCCGATCAGTATACTCATCAATGTTTTCGAAGAATTCATCTAGTTTGATTCCTTATCTAAGTCCCGGATGATTGACGGTTGAGCAAAGTGGACCTATGTCCGATCAGAATATTCATCAATTCTTTCGAAGGATTCACCTATTATGATTCCTTATCTAAGTCCCGGGTGATTGACGGCTGGGCAATGCGGACCTATGCCCGATCCAAATATTCCTTAAATGCAGAGTTATGTCTGATCCGAATATTCATCAATGCTTTCAAAGGATTCATCTAGTATGATTCCTTATCTAAGTCACAGGTGTTTGACTGCCAGGCCATATCGTCATATCAAGCTCAAATGTCGAATCATCATATCAGGCTCAAATGCCGAATCATCATATCAGACTCTAAAGTCGAATCATCAAAAGTGGCCCAAAGGCCAAATATTTATAATTCATGGGGCTTCCACCATCATGGGCCCATCGAAGCAAGAATTCGAAGTTTACCTTATTCGGACCTTATTGCATGGTTTCTTCCGAATATTTATTTGATCTGCATCACAGGTATGATTTTTTCCGCATAAAGACTGATACCCTCGCTACATTAAATTCTCTCATCTATCGCTCTTCATGCGTGGGGCTAATGTTATGGGGTCAAATAAATAAACCCGTAATTTATTTAGTCAAACCCTAACCACCCAACTCGGTTCAATAACTTCTTAAAATAACTACCCACTACTCATCATAACCTACCACTCACCCATCATACCCATGATTCCCACATTAACTCACCATCCAACCTCCATTCTACCATTATAAATACATGTCGCGTACATCATTTGCACCGAACTAAGCTTTGATATATTCCTACCATTACTCCACAAAAATATTCGCCCTCCTACATACAATATATACTGAACCAAATATTCCTTCAATTGATCTGAACTCATCCTACAATCCGTTAATCTTGTATTCATTCATTATCATATATTCATTATTTTCTGTCTCCCGATCTGACTTGAGCGTCGGAGGGGTTTTTCGGGAGATCACCCCCGGACAAGGCTAACGTTGTAGTGCAGGATTTGAGGTGTCATCAGCAGAAGGATCATAAACACTTTCAGCATATTGATAGTTGTACCCGATTACACCTATCTCCAGATATTTTAAGTGTCTTTTGCACTTCCTCGTTCCTTCACCGAAACACCAAGTAAGCTTCCTTTGTTCCAAGCAATTATGGGCTAAAATAGAATACGTCCTATATGGTCTTAATGCACAATATTATTATTTTACGGTCTACACCACTCTTACATTGGCTCTTTATGGACTTAAACTCTTCACTCACCACTCTTTAAGCAAAAAATTGCTTCATGCTGTTAAAAATTCTAACTCTTTGACTTCCAAAAACTACCAGGGAGATATTTATCTCCGTTTAATCCTTAAAAATAAAAATCTCATAAATAAGAAATGCACAAATTGAAAGAGCATAAAAACAACATTCGAGAAACTTATGCTCGTTCTTAATTATCGAGCAATTACACCAGTAAATGACATTTGATTCATTGAAGATGAGCTCTGTAGCATTTGGATAGAATCAGAATCAGAAGCTGTCAACCGCTGTGTGAAACCAGGCTTTTTAGGGATAGGAAGATCTGCATTGTCACTTCCAAGCATTGTAACAACAGTCGACATGGTCGGCCTGTCTCGAACAAATTCTTGAACACACAATAAACCAATTTGGATGCACTTTTCAATCTCAGTTCTGAAAATCGGATGAGAAATTACAGGATCAAGCACCGGACCTACATTGCCATCTACCCAGAAATTCCACACCTAACAAAAACATCAGTTAAAAGGATTAGCCATCGTATAATCTGTTAAGTTTAGCTGGACTTATAGTCAATACCAGTATATTACGAGATGCACACACTTTATAAGTCAGGTAGATTGCATCTCAAAACAAGGAAGAGTTCCAATGACTTATAAAGTGTATCCCAACATATTCAAAGGGCATAACATTACACCTTTTTATCAGGGAAAAACTGGTATGTGTGACTTATTCATAGTATCAGGACTTACGTATCCAAGGAGGGTTAACGATTGATCTTCACACCAAAAGGCGTTGTTCCTTTTTCCTGTTACGATCTCTAACATTAGGACACCGAAACTGTAGACATCAGACTTTTCGGAGAAGTTACCTTCTAATGTATACTCGGGCGCCATATAACCGCTGCATCATCATCAATAAAACAAAATAATTCTTTAGGTCTTGATGAACTTTACGCAAAAATACAAAATACCAATTTCTATCAAATGACCCGGGTCATAGCCTAGGCAGACATGAGCCTAGATTCCGTCCTTCCCGTTCCCCTTACTTCACAAGCAAAACAATGAATTTGTTGAAAGAACTTACAATGTGCCAACTATCCTCCTAGTTTCCTCTTGATCTTGGTAACGCCCAAAGATCCTAGCCATGCCAAAGTCAGAGATCTTTGCATTGAGGTCTTTGTCGAGCAAAATGTTGCTTGCTTTCAAATCCCTATGAATAATTCGTACCCTGGAATCTCTATGGAGGTAAACTAGGCCTCGACATATCCCTTCAATGATGTTGAAGCGTTTATCCCAATTGAGAACTTCTTGCTTGGTAGGATCTGAATAGTTGAAAGAACCAAGTTACTATAATCTAAGATAAGACTAGAGTACAATTTTTTTGGATGAAATAAAGAGCAAGTTACATACCAAAAAGAAATGCATCCAAGCTTCTATTAGCCATGTACTCATACACCAAAATTTTTTCTTCTCCTTGAGTACAAAAACCAAGAAGTCGGACTAGATTCATGTGCTGAAGTCCGGATATAACAACCACCTCATTTACGAACTCTTCTGAGCCTTGACCATGAGCTGTTGAAAGTCTTTTTACAGCGATTTCTTGGCCATCTTCCATTTTTCCCTAAGAAAAACAAAAGTATTTCATGTATGCTTACAACTAGCTAGCTTCCTACAAATCAAGGATGGATCTATGTTCAGTCAATGTTGTCAACTGACAATATTCAACTTATGTATAGAACCATATACATAGAGATACTAATATATGTGATGGTTAAATTGGTATGAGCTTTGATATGTGACAATATTAATCCAGGTTCAACCCTTATTAAGCACTTCTTTTATATTATCGACATTATTTGACTTTGTTCAAGATTCGCCACTGCTGCAAATGCCGATAATTCATTGATAAGATTAGATTTGGACAATGGTATATTTACCTTATACACTTGCCCAAAACCACCATGTCCGAGCTTATTCTTTTCATGGAAGTTGTTTGTAGCAACCAACAGGTCTTGAAATTCATAATATGGTAGCTCTTTTAGCTCAAGCTCAACAGGTCCACTCCTATTTTCTCTCATTCTTTGCTTCTCCAACATCTTCTTGTTGGCTTTATCTGTTCCAAAAGAAATGTTTATCAAAATCTGAAATTACATGAATATTACTTATTAATCAGTCTATGACTGTAGAAACATGTTGATCTTTGGTGACTTGAACTATGTCGCGTTTAAGTCTGAAACATAGGATGGATCAAGTTAAGTGGTTGAGATAAGTTTGTGTCAAGTGGTTGCTAAGTCACGACCGAGACTGCACTTAATTTTGATCCAAACTTAAAGCATTGGACGACATGAATCTTTGGGTCTTGGAGTCTTGTGCGGGACTAAGTTAATCTTGGTCGAGATTATATAGTCTCAGAGCGCGAAACTATCTTAGTCGAAACTAATTTTTGGGGGAAGCAGTAGCTTTTGTGGTATTGAGTCTCGAGCAAGACTCATATCAATCTCGGGCAAATTTCTTGAGTCTTGGTCGAGACTGTGAGCGGCTGCACGATTCTGCACGGTTTATCTCGACAATTCAAGAATAGACAGGGAATGATTATACAATTCTTAGAAGCTTATTTAAGAAATACAATAAATATACAGAGTATTACTCAAAGATTTCAAGAATGGAAAGGGAATTAGAGGCTACCTTTACGACATTTCAGATACTTTCTAAGGAAGAATATGAATAAGGCAATGAAGGCTGCATTAGAAATTATAGCTGCAGCAATAATTCCTTTGATTTTAGTCCTGTTACCAACTATTAAGAGAAAAGAAAATCATCAGTTGTTTCTTATGCTACAATAAGCAAGGGCAAATCTAACACTTCAATAAAGGATGGATCGAACACTCATGTTTAATTAACACGACTATCATATTTCTTTGTTATAAATTACACAATTCAATATTAACAGGATTTTTAGTCAAATGACCTAGGTGATGGTCTAGTCAGCCCTGGGCCTAGATACCCCTTTGTTAGCAAATAAATGCCATGGAATCATCTAACCAAAAACTGATTCTTATGGATGTAGGTGTAACCCTGAAATATGTCATATACTCTATCATGCCCCTTCGCACGAGAGCTCTATGAGATAGAAGTTTGAATTGAACGCATTTTCACCTGATACATGGGTGCTTAATAATCCACATGAAATGAGGTTGGATGAAATTCCAAACCATGACGCTTAGATCATGTTGCTTTTGATAGTATGTTTAGAAATCAACTCAACTAAAAATTTAAACTGACTCTATCAGTAAAATCGAAAAAAACAGAGAATAGAAGTTTTATGCATGATTTACCTAGATCGAAATGTGATAGACGTAGGTAAAGACTAACTCCACTCATTTTCAATTCTTGAATATCAATCAGATCAGTATTCCAGTACAAACAACCTGCACCATTATCATAAGTATACCCTAAACAAGAACAATTCTCCAAGCATTGTTTTCTACAATCAGATGGATTTACTCCCTTCAACCATATAGCAAAATCAGGCAACTTAACAGTACTTAGCATTAAAAATCCATCTTTACCTGCCTCATCTCCACATAATAAAGGGTTATTTCTAACACACCCTCTAGACCAATTTCCATTACTCCATTCCTCCGAATTCAAAGGAGAAAATCCCTTCAAACATCGACAAATCGGAGACTTTTTCGGGTTGCAACTTCCAAACACACCACATGTACCATAAACATCACATTCAACATCAGGTGCTCGATATACCGTCTTCCATCCCTTCCCAAACTTATCCCAATAATTCTCATTTATCTTTCCGTTATAATCAAACACATAGTGTGAAAATTCAAGGGTTTTTATCCCAGTATATACAAAATGAGCTTCTTCTGGACTTAAATTCTGAATTGATGCATCAGCATAATTATTAGATGGATCAGCATAAACCAACCCTAAGAAAAGATTACCATTCCATGGCCCACTTCTCCAGTATTTTTTATCCCCATCCCAAATAATTACTTGGGGATGAATTAAAGAATCTGTACCTATTGAAAATCTCCCAATAGAAGGATCTGAAGGGCTTTTCCAAGATTGTAAAGCATTTTTCATGTTAGAATTGGTAAATATTAAGGTCATATTTGGCAATATGTTGGGTGATCAAAACTCTGCCATATAATAGTCCCATCAGGGTCTTGAAGAACAAGATTTCCGGAATCTTCTAACTTGACATCTCTAGAAGTTTTATTATCGGATTGTGGTGATGAAATGTTTGATGACCAAAGGATATTTACTTCCCCACTTAAGACTTGAAGATTCCCATCTTTTGATATTCTTAGTACACCAGAGCTATCTACAATGGGGTGATTTCTGTTGGCTACCCATATATAGTTTGTAACTGAAAGATTATTGTACCATATACCAAGATATCGATTTTTCGTGTTCGAAGGGTTAAAGAATCCAAGCATAAAATTACCATTTTTAGAAAGGATGGTTGCAGGATCTTGAAGTACTGTTTGAGTAGTTGTGAGATTGTTTACAGCTATTACAATATATAGATTGAAGTATAAGTAAACTAGTAGGATATGAACATATACAAACAGTTTGTTTACTCCAATTAGTCCAATAGAAAGAACCATAATTAATTGATCAAGTTTGTGCTGCCATGTAAAGTTCTTATGCCATACCCCAGAAAAATTCCTGCAATGAAGAACAGAAATGAGTGGTAATACCCACCTTTATGGCATACAATTCAAGAACGGGATTAAAGGATTTAAATGGACTTATTTGCTGAATAACCACTAATTAGAGATTGATATTAGTTTATCATTGCTTAATAAATATTGATAAATTGGTTTATTTATCCATGTACTATCTCTTGCTCAATGTGTGTGTCTAAATGATGAATTGCAGTTATAAAAATAAGGCTCCTATTTTCAGGGTGTGTACGGTCAGAAGGAGTAGCCCATGAAGCTTATGTTCATTAAAAATTATCGGCTCTGAAACCATGAAAAGCCTCCTATTTTCAGGGTGTGTGCGATAGGAGGAGTAGCAGCCCATGAAGCTTATGTTGATGGGAAAATGTCGGCTCTAATACCATAAAAGGCCTTCTATTTTCAAGGTGTATGCGGTCGGAGGAGGAGTAGCCATGAAGCTTATGTTGATTAGAAACTGTCGGCTCTAATACTATGAAAGATCCGTATGAAAGGTAATTAACCCCACACAAACCCGATAAGGTACTATCCTAAAACCAATCGGTAACAGGAGTAATCAAGCCTTAATATTAGTCAATCATTTTTTTATTTTTTTCAATGTGGGATCGTGGATTATTCATCGAGTAAGTTATATAGCAAAATAAGAACAAAATCAGAAAATGAAAGGGAATAAATTTTTAAAATTCATACCTAATAAAGGGTAAACTCTATTATCCACACTGATAATTGCAAAAGCTGGTGCATTCAAAGTATATTCCAGTTTTTCTTCTGTATTGTGAAGTTATAAAATTCCTGCAATGAAGAACAGAAATGCTAATGCTATTAAAAACAAGAAAGAATTCAAGCAGGAGAGTAAGGAAATAAATTACTGTAATTCAAACCTGATAAAGTTTAGTGGACAAAGGAAAATGCTTAAAACTTTACTATCAATTATTGGATTTGAGCAGCCTACGTTGACTTCTAACAACCAATGAAAGACTTTTCATATATGGAGGTAGTACTATTTTAAGCCGTAGGAATCATGGTTTCACTAGAAGAAAGACTTTTCATATATGGAGGTAGTACTATTTAAGCCGTAGGAATCATGGTTTCACTAGAAATAATTGCAAGAAAAATTAGAGGAATCCTGAATAATTTTTTTTGTCTGACAACATCCTTTTTATATTTTAACCGGCTATTATAACTAACTACATTACACTCACTTATTCTTTTTTTTATACTTCTTCGTTGATCCAAACCTACACCTTTTTTGTGGTTCTTACTTATAATAGCAAGTTAAAATGTGGCAAAAGGCACTATCAGCAAAAAATATAAAAAGGTAAGATTATGTTGAAATAATTAATAGTTGAAATTATTCACAATAAATAAATAATAGGTAAAATTATTGTAGATAATTTTTTCATTGTTTTAAACTAGTTTTTTGATTTTATTACAGAATAGCTACATATAGCTTAAGAAGCTAGGTGTACAAAAAATGGGCCCACTAAATATTAGTATAATATTATTCGGGAAAAAAATTCTCGTTTAATTCTTTCATATGACCTATGGGATTTAGGATGACATGTACTAATATACTTCATAATGGAAAAGTTTGCATAAGCTGATGTGAATCGTGCTTGTCATAGGATGAAGGTGCTGACGTCACTCATGTGCTTCTTAATTTGTAGTTTTAAATATAAATAAAGATATGAGTAGTAACTAGCTCAAAACATAAAATGAGGCGTTTGTATGTTAGTTGTTGATAGTTAATTATTGATTATTTGTTGTTTGTGAATTGTGTTGGTTTATTAGATCAATCAGTAACATTGAACAAATGATATAAATTAAAATTAAATTAGATGTCAAATGTTTTCTCTCATTGAACAAATGCTATAAATCAAATAGAAAATCATAATATGTAATTTTTATTTTGAGGTTGAATTATTAAGAAACGATCTTTCCTAAGAGTAACTGAAGTTTTTAAGGTTTAGGGTCACCATAAGTTGATTGCTATTATTTATTTTGGTATTTTTCTAATGAGTGTCATTTTATTATTTGATATGCTATTTTTTTTTCTTTTCATTGCTAGCATGTTACATTAAGAACAAGGTTGTAAGGATCTGAATTCTACCTATGGATCGTTGAGGACGTAGAATCGAGTAGAATCAGATTGCAGGATCGTGTGATCTTACAAATATGTATTAGTGTCTATGGATAACTAATTATCAATTATATTTTTTCTTTTTGAGTTTTAAGATGTAAATAAAAACTTATTTGACTTCATCTATTAAGTTTTTAAATAGAATATTTGTAACAATTATATTTAAACTGTAAATTAGGAAAAAAGTGAATTTTATTGTGATATTAATACAGTTATTATATATATATATATATATATATATATATAAATATATATATATATATATATAAAAGTGAAATCTGAATTTTATGAAATTTTTTAACAATTAAAGCTACCTTTATAGTCCCTCGTAGGATTGAATTGTTAGATCGTAGAATCATGTTATGATCTTACCATCTAAATTCATGAGCTAAGTAGGATCGTACGATTCTACCAACATTAAGATCCTACCTAGCTACGATCTGGATCAATGATATATTTTGGATCGTACGATCATAAAATCATAGATCAGAATCAAAAATCTAATAAATATGATAAGACCGCTTTATACAATAGTTTGTTTTTTTTTTTAATTACTTCCATTTTTATGTTCCACCCCACCCTAGAAGTGATCATAATCATGTTCACATAAAATTAAAATATGAAAATCAACCAAGAAAGTCCATGGGCCAGCCCAAAGCATGGCCTAAACATATTTTAACAAAAAAAAAAAACAGCCAAAAACATTTGGGTATGATAATTTTGTAGTCAAGCGTTCAATCAAAATGTTCTAAAATATCTTATGTTTGCATCAATGCATGAATGTAGATGATAAGAAACGCACTACAAAAGAAAAGTAGAAATGCTCACTATATTAGAGTTATTTTATATATTGCGGCTAATGTGTAAGAAAAAATATTATTAAGTGGGACTTGTTCAAATCGTCTAATCACATACTTTTATAATATTAAATTTTTATAAATTTTTAGTTAAACATAAATTAAGATGTAGATTATCAAATTACGCATTAGATTACGTAAAAATTGAAATGTAGCAAGTATAATAGAACGGAAGAAGTATGAATAGAACAAATGAGTGAGATTCAAAATTATTGAAGGATCTCTCTTACAACTCGCAGGATTATGAGTTTTGCGGTGACTCTCATGCTTGTCAAAATGGTCAATCGAATTTGTTTTAAATGAGTTTGATTCAACAATTAAATATTTATATTATTTTGTTTTATACTGAAAAAATGTAAATTGTTTATTGTTAAAATTTTAAAATTAGTTTTTTTTTAATAGTGGACTTAAATGAGTTTTTTGAGTGTTAATTGTAAAATAATAGAGTTATATCCATGCTAGTTAATAGTCATCAGACAAATATTCTTGCACAAAGTCAGATTTCAGAGGAAAAGATAGTGAAAAAATCATACTCTGATCCCTTCATAGAGAGGATAAAGAAGAATGCACACAGTCAATTAAAACCCCAAATAAAAAGACCCTACGAAGGGAGAAATAAGTAACAGCGAGACTGCATGAGAAAAACTTCCTGCAAATCACAATACAAGTTGAACTAGGATTGTGCTATTAAAATAGAAATTAAATAAATAAGTAAGAGAAATAAAGTAAATAATTTAAAACCATAACTAGAAATGAAAGAGGTATGTGAAAGGAAATAATTAAAAGCCTAAGATATGGATTCAGGGCCTCCAACTAATCATATCCCTCGACTGGTCCTTAGAGAGGTGCAACTCACACGAGTCGAATTTTATTTGCTCCTCTCACATTCTCTTGGTCTATCTTCACTTATAAATCATACCCTCAACTATGAAGCGTTGCACCATCTTTCTTTTCACGTGTTCAAATTATAAGGTCGTGACAATTCGTCACATAAATCAATTAAATCCGAATTTAGATCTGTCAATCTTTGGTGGATTCAAACCCGGACCCTTAGGGTCCTAAATTTTTGGACTAAACCCAGATCTGTTTAGTTTGATGAATCTAGATCTTAAATAGGTTCATAATAAATCCTTAACGAGTCTTAGTTTGATTGTTTTTTCTTTACAGTTTTATATTTTGAATGTTTTAAGTAATAGTAAAATGGGTCTATAATTGTATATAAGTTTAAATTAAATCTAAATAAATACTACTATAATATATGATTAGATAGAGTTTGAAATAGCTTGTAAAATGTAGGGTATATAATGAAACTGGATCTTAAACATTTTTAGGGAGCGAGTTTGGACGACTCTAGACCTAAATTCATCTTCCTTTTTTTTGAATCGAACTCAAATCTAGACTAGTCGGTCTCAAACAATTAAACTTAGATTTTAAATTTTGTAAACCTTAAATTTTTAAAACTTTTGAGACTTGGTTAATTTATAAATTAAAGACGGCCTATTATTGTGTTTAAAACTTAAATTCTTAAAAATAAATAGTCAAATTAGAGCACTTAATAGTAGTATAAATTGAATTTGAAGGTTGTTATTTTTAAAATCTAATACAAAAGAACATCTTATAATAGAGTTAGGATCCTCTCAATTACTTAAAATGTAATGAAAGGTCTATTACTCAAATCTAATGGTTAAAATTGATTGATAAAGAAACATAGAAGAATTTTGAGATTTTATTTTTTATTCTAAAATAAATGTCAAAATCTTAAAATAAATAATTAAAAAAAGTAATGAAGAAGAACCTAATACCTTACAATATCTTTATATCTCGCATACTCGAAATCATAATGGATAGCTATATACCCAAACCCACACTGCAATAAAAGTTGATAGCTAAACTATTTAAAAGATGAAAACTTGAAAAATGAAATTATTGAAATTATGAACTTAATTAATTCTATATTTAAAGAAGTATAAAAAAAAACAGCAGAAAAGTACTCAATAAATTATGAGTCATAATTCAAAAAAAGGATGGAACTTGGAAGGGTAGCCAATATGGCAAAAGAAGAGTAGGCAAAAAATGTGTCTGCGCCCTGCGCTCTGGCCTGTCCTACTCATCCCCGTCTGCAACACTTCCACACACTACACTACAACCCCAAACATACACATACCAAATTAACCATTTTTAAACAATTCATCTTAATCCAAACAATTACCTTTTGTACCATTTTATTTTATAAAATAAATTTTATTTACAGTTAAAATTATCATGACTAAAAATTATAAAAAGTTAATATTAATAAAATTACTTTCGCAATAAGTTAAATCAAACAAGATTATAATGTAAAAAACAAATCATCATCACATCGTATCCCACTCATAAGAATTATGATCAGAGTCTAAAGAAGAAAGGAAGACGATAGCTCATACGTATAAAGAAGAGAAATATATATTTTGGATTATCAGGTAGATTAACGTAAGAAATTCGCTAGACGAGATTCGATTTCAAGATCACTATGAGAAAGATAATACTTATTCTAACCAAAATAAGATTAAATTGGGAGAGTCATGGAAAAAAAAAATCAGAAAATCCCCATAATACGACAATTACTTTTCCCTACTGTGTTCTGTTCATTCACAACACTCCACTCCCATACACTCCCTTCACTATTTTCTCTCTTCACCGCCTCCTGGCTCCTTCCCCCCATAAATGACACCCAATCACCCTCTTTTTTTTCTCTCTCTGTCTCTTTTCTTACTCCAAAAATCTCTCCTTTTTACTACATTGTAAATAATTCTTCAACAAAATACAAATGGTGGGTCTTAATTACTATTCAATTCAATTCTTTTTCTTTAATTTCCTTCTATATTGATTGAATTTCTACTTTTAATTTGAATTTCATGGGAAATTTCAGGTGGGTCTTCATTCAATTCCGCCATGGTTAAATGCTCTGTTAAATGAGAATTTCTTTGAGCCTTGTTTGGTTCACTCTGATTCTTCCGATCCTTCTGAAAAGAAACCCGAGAAAAATCATTTCTGTTTTGACTGTTGTTCTAGTGTTTGTTCTAAGTGCATCTTACGACATTCCAATCACGTTCGTCTTCAGGTAATTTATTAATTCTTCAAAAAATTAATTTTTCATTTTTTTCTTCCAAAATTCAAAATTCTTTTGACAGGCTAGAAGATATATGTACAATGACGTTCTTAAACTCACCGATGCTGAATCAATTCTCGATTGCTCAGGTGTTCAGGTAAATTATATTCCAAAAAAAAATCTCAATTTAAGTCATGGGTAAAAACTAAAAATACATAATTTTTCAATTTACCCAGAAAAATTTAATTCAATTATAATTGTGGGTATAATTTAATTTTATTTTTCTTGCTGATTATAATTGGGGAAAAAAAAGGCATACATCACAAACAGTGCGCAAGTTGTATTTTTAAGACAGAGACCAAAAACACGTCAATTCAGAGGTTCTGGAAATGGCTGCTTCACTTGCAATCGCAATTTACAAGAACCTTTTCTTTATTGCTGTCTTTCTTGCAAGGTTTCTACTCCTAATTTTCTTTTAATTTAATTTTTATTAATAAATTAATTCTCAAATTTACTAATTATTATTTTCTAAATTCTTAAGTTTTCAATTTTTTTTTTATTTTTATTTATTGATGGGTTTAAGGTGGAGCATAAAATTACAACAAATGAAGGATTAAAACTCAACGTTTCAGACTACAAACTACTGGGTTTCTCAGAATTAGACGAGTTTCATGTTGTTACACCTGACTCAGTGATTGACTCAGCCGGTTCAATTCCTACCTCGTCCGGTTCAACTTCAAGTAATGATCTCCGAACCGCTCTGATTTCCACTGCAACTACAGAGATTGTAAGGAAGAAGCGTAGTAATCTTAATATTTCTGTTAAACCGGATTCGAACCGCTCTTTTGTGTGTCCAGAAATTCAAGCAGCTGATCAAAATTATCTGAACCGGAGGAAAAAAGGTGTCCCCAACCGGTCTCCTCTCTGCTAAGAAAGTGACCTTTCTGAACTTTCTCCCCACCCAAAAAGAAAAAGAAAAAGAAAAAAAAAGTAGGAATGATATTAAATGGTTGGTTTTTAGTGAAGGGTTTTGCTATTTTTAGGTGGAAGGGAAGTAATTTTTTTTTGTTACTTTCCAAATTTTGTAGATGGTGGATTTTGTTAAATCTTTTTTTTGGAAGAAAATTTCTAATATTTTCCATCTTGATTAACGACTAATTTTGATTAGGTTTTTTTGGGCTGGTAAATCTATTTTTAGATATTGTGAAAAATGAAAATTCATAGAAAAATAGATTTGCAATTTGAATTATCACTCATGTTCTCTATCTTTGGATAATTCTTGGAGAATATTAGTAGAAATAGTTATGATAGTTCCAATTAAAAATATAAATTAAATTATGGAAAATGATAAGAAATTGTATTTTCAAAAATGTAATTCAACATTGTATTGTCTTAGAAATATAAATTTTTTATTTTTTTTATTTTTTTATAATAAGCTAAAAGAATTAGAGATTCTCATTCTCTTGAAGAGTTATAATAATTGATAATTAAGAGAGTTTCTTAATTTTTATAGTTGGAAATATCATTATCCTAAAATTAGTGTATGATATGATAATGAATTTCCATCTAAATATTATTTTGAAGATGATATAATCACAGGGAACTTATGTCAAGAATGTTCATTTTTTAAATTATTACCATCATATTCCGAATTCTTCAATTCATATTATTTTAGTGGATCATATCATTTTTTGAAGATGATATAAATATTATACTATCCTTTTTTTTATTTTAGTGGATCATATGCTATCACTCGATATTATTTGATATTGCTGTATTAAACCTAACAATTAAGAGTATCATCATCATATTTAGTGTATTCCGCTTAAAGAAAATTATAATTCGGGTTTGTGAAGGAAAAAAGACGGCAGCTCATACCAATAAAGAAGAGTACGGTCAAAGAGTCCCTCAGCTCGAAAAAGATCTTCAATTAAGAGTGTAAATATAAATATTATTGAAAAGTTTATTTTAAATAATTTAATTTTTCCTCTTTCGTTATGAATAATTTTATATAATGAGAGTAAATACATTATAAAGGTTGAATTATTAGATAATAGTCAAGGGTAAAATTATTTTCAACAAATAAGTAAAAAGTTGAACAATTTTCACAAATTTTTTAATATTATTTCTCATAATTGATACTAATACTAGTATTTAGATATATCGTTAAGTTAAAGAATACGTACTACTAATTTTTTATAAAAAATACTAATCGACTGACTTTACTAGAATGATAGTGGTTGAGCTGCAACCTTTAATCTTGCAGTCAATTAATGCTTGAATCTAAAAGCTCTGTTATGTTTTTTCTTTTCCAATATTTATTAATATGTAATTATTGCATTTGTACATAAATTAAATTCTAGTAATATAACGATTTAAAGAGTAATTCGTTTTAAGGCGTGGTTCAACATGTTTGTTGCACATTTTTAATTTAACATTTTAGAAAATCAAACTTATACGAATTACGTTGTCATTAAAATATATAAAAATAAAATAAAATATAAAAAAACGTGTGACGTGTATTGTTATTAACAAGATATTCAAATATTAAGGTATTCAATCTAGTAACTGAATTAATTTTAAAGATAGAATTTTGTGGTTATGATGTTTTTATATAGTTATAAATCCAATTTTAAAGTCGTGTTAAAATCAAATTTAATTATGACATGTAGTAAAATTCAGATCTTCAAATTTATTTTAAACATAATTATTCAAATTGTTGGATATTAGGAGTATATAGTGCAATTACATTTGATTATTGTCATACCACAATTATTGCTGGTTGTTACACCGAAATTTTATACACCCACAAAGGTGCTTATGAAAATTATTAAATGACACAATACATTTTAAATGCTGAAAATATTATTAGAAATTAATGAAGTTAAATATTTAAGTGGTGGCAGATATTTTTTGAAGAGAATATTAATGTTAGGAGAAGCAATAAGAAAATTTTAGTAAAGAATTAACATTGAATCATGTGAGTATTAATTAAGAGTAGAGACAACGCTTAGAAACAAAAATCTAGAAATTTCTAGAATATTAGTTGGAGTATCAAGTAAAAGATATTACTAGAAATTTATACAAATAGTACTCCTATAAATAGATAAGTGCTCTATTTAATAAAAATTGCAGTTTGCCGCAATTTATGCAACACTCAAAATTAGAATTAGAAAAAGAAAAAAATGAATATTTTATATTGTAAGATTGTAATTACAAAATTTATAATGGTTGGAGTAATTAATTACTATAAATTAAAGTAATGGACTTAGAAGCCAAACATAAAAGTAAGATATTTTTGGTATGTGGGAGTATTCAAGATAACAACTTAGCTAAGAGCTCTCATCAAAACATAAATGTGAAATATTAGTATAAGAGTAGTATAAAAGTTGTATGATGTAGATTGTGGAACAAAGTATTTCTAAAGTATATATTGATGTACATTTTGTGAGCTCTTATTTTGTTTAGATATTTGACTTTTTCATTAGTTACTATCTTTAAAATTTTTATGTGTTACTAAATTATATAACTATTATTAATCATCAATATATTCAGTATATTTTACTTATAAAAATAATGATTAGGGTCTGAAAAGAGAGGTACATGATGATAAATCATGCCCATAAAAAATAATGTGATTAAAGAGTTCCTCCACTTAAAATACTCAAAAAAATAAACAAATCTAGACAAAAAAAAAGACAATGCAATGTAATATAAATATTAAGCATATAACATGACTAAAGAAATAAATGCATAAAGGTTAGAATAATAAATGAGACATAGGTGACATATATATAGGTGTAAGTGACTATTCAATGTTTAAGCCTACCATGACTTTTCTTTTTGTCAACCGTGACACTTATCAACTTCTCATATGCACACAACTAGTTTGAATTTTTCTTTTAATCTAGTCGTTAAACTCCTATCACATTACACTCTAGTGATTAGGGGTGTCAAATAGATTGGGTTGGATCATTTTCAGGTTCGGGTTATATATAAATGGGTCAATAGACCCTTAACTTGAACCTGACCTGTTTAATTAAATAGGTCAGAAATTGAAACCCTAACCTGATTTGTAGCAAGTCGGGTTAACCTGCTAAATACCCATTTAACTTGCATTTTTTGTTTGATTTTATTCGGTTTTTTCAAGTCATTGAACCTATATATTTCAAGTCATTTGACCCATATACTTCAGGTCATGTGACCCATTTTTTCAAAATTTAAAAATTAAACACATAAACATTCACATTTCATAATAAACATGCTTCAAAGTTCAACTATCATCATTTATCATATTCATAACAAGATAATACTATCTTGCTAGATGGTTGCATACTTCCTAGTTAAAAGTCTTCAAAAGTCAACAAACAAGCAAAATATCACAACAAATTGTTAAGTTGACAAGCCAAAACCAAAAGCATCATAATTAGTTTCTACAAATCATCATAATCTAAAAATATGCTGGGTGAGGAAGATGCTTTTGAGCCGAATTCATATTGATCGAAACTTGGACTTGGACTAGGGCAAGATATGTCTTCTTCTACTTCAACTTTAATCTTCATTACTATCCCACAGAACTCATCTAATTGTGATTCCATTTTTGCTTCATTAACAAACAAAAATATAAGTTATCAAACAAACAAAAATATTAACACCAATAAAAGCAACTAACCAAAACCATTAACTTAGACATATTAGTATATAGAAAATTACCTCCTTCAAATGTCCAATCCTTTAGACAAACAATAGCTTGGACAATATTTGGCTTCAAGGCACTTGGATAGCAATCAAATACCCGACCACCAATGCTAAAGGCAGATTCGGAAGCCACGGTAGATATAAAAATGGCAAGAATATCTCTAGCCATTAAAGAAAGTACTGGATAACGAGATGCATTTGTCTCCCAATGCGCAAGAATATCAAAATTAACTGAACGAGGCACTAGTTACTCCTTAAAATACATCTTCAAATCAGATTTCATATTCACATTTACTATGCTCATCGATAGCATCTTCAACATTTCCAACATGTAAACTTTCATATTTTTGTCTTGGAGAAGTTGCAGATAGTTTAAGAGCATAGATATTATAAATTTCTTGTATTTTCTCCCTAACCTAGCCACTTCTTTCTCATATTCAACACCATCTCCATAAACTTTTTTGAAGCTTCATTGGACAAATTGAAGCTTAAACCTAGGATCTAACATAACAACAACTGGCATAATAATGCAAAAATCATTCTAATATTTCCCAAATTTTTCATACATCTTACAAGTCATTTTCTTCATAAAACTATCCGTACTCTCCATCTCACTTTTTAAAAAGCCATCTCACCCTCGCTCAACACATTAGGAAAGCATAAGTTAGCAGTAGGATATTTAGTCACAGAAAAAGCAAGAGTAGCTTCATAAAAAACTTTTAAAAATTTGAAATTTTTTTCAATTTTAGCCCATTTTTTCGCTGTAGGACAATGAATATAGCTAAGCATCAACTTTCTGAAAATGAATTAAAGCTTTCTTGTAATACAATGCACTTTCAAGCATTAAATATGTGGAACTCCATCGTGTTATGACATCTTGTTTTAAACCTTTAGAGCTTTAAAGGCTTACATGCTCAATACAACTTAAGAAACGTTGTTTTCTAGCTTGTGATCCCTAACAAAATTTCACAGTTTCTCTCATCTTAATCACAGCATCATCAATTTCTTTCAATCCATCTTGAACTACTAAGTTCAATTCTCCTGCACATAATAATTCAAGTCCACCCTTAAGACAATCTGCAACCACATCATTTGAAGCCGCATTATCAAGAGTAATGCTAAAATCTTTTGCAAGGTACCCCATTCTTTGAACAAGGAACACACATGATCGCTTAAATGAACCCCCGTATGAGGGGGAGGCATAAAACAAAAATTCAACAACTTCTTTTTTAAGACCCAATTATCATCAACATAATGTGCAGTTAAAGTGATATATTTATTTGAGGTTATTGAACTCCAACAATTAGAAGTAAGGCAAATTCTACTACTAATTGAACCTAACAAAAATTTCAAATTCTCCTTCTCCCTTTCATACATCTTAACAACATCAAACTTAGATGTATTACATGAAATTGTTTTAGACGTAGGATTTAAATAACTAAATAACCTTCTAATCCCTTCATATTCAAAAAATTGGAAAGGGAGATCATGTGTTACTATTGTAAGAGCTAATAGTTCACGAAAAACAGCAACATCAAATGCAGGCAATCTATTTTCTAAATCACCAGTGGAATTCTCCAATATTATTTGACCAACATCACGAAATGTCCTCATTTTGCAATTTTTTACATGACGAATTAAATTTTCTTTCCCCATTTTACTATTTGCCTTAAACGTTTTTTCACATTTTTTACATTTACATAATAGATTTTCCTCTTCATCCGTTTCATCCACAAATTCAAAGTTCACCCAAACACCAGATGTAAGTCTACATTGTCGTTTAAAATTCTTACCAGTTATATGAATTATTTTGTTAACTTTTTTTTAAGATCCTTCTTATTCATTGTGTCACTACTCTTAACCTCCACCAGATCTTCTTCTGAGTCAACTTGAATATGTTTAGGTTCAGTGGTATCCATTACCTAAGAAGAAATACAAAAAATAGTTTAAACTTCTAAACAACATAGTATAAAACAGTATATAAAAAATTCAAAACAAAGACAAGTAAAAACACAGTATAAAACAGTATATGAAAAATTAAAAACATAATCGAACACAAACAAAATCATTATGAAAATGGAAAAAAAATTCAAATGGAAGACGACAGAAAATTAGAAAACAAAATCATTAAAAAAAATGGAACACAAACAAAATCACTAAAAACAAAATGGCAGACGGCAGTGCTAACGGACCAAAAATCATTGTGAAAATGGAACACAAACAAAATCGAAAAAATCAAACATAAAAAAAGACAAACACGAACCAAAAATCATTATGAAGAATTAAAGATGGCAGTAAAAACAATGAAAATAGCAGTAAGAGCAATGAACAGTAAAATCTAACACAAAAAAAATCGAAAAAATCGAACACAAAAAAAATCGAACTACAAAAATAAAAGAATAAGAAAAAGAAATAATTCTTACCTTGGCTTTTCAGGAGGAAGATGGTAGTAAGAAGTTAAGAACTAAGAAGAGAGAAGAAGGCAAAGAGAAGAAGGCGTCGTTGTTTAGTTTTTAGGGTTTATTAAAATGGAATGAGTAAAGTGTAAACATATATATATATATATATATATATATATATATATATATATATATATATATATATATATATATATATATATATATATATATATATATATATATATATATATATATATATATTAAATGAATTCGGTTAGGGTTTTTTAATTTGGGGCTTGGGCCTTTACGTGTTGGCAATTGATGGCCTATTTAGCTTTTTTTTTATATATATTTTTTATGTCAAAGTTATATGAAGTTTTAGGTTAAATATTAATGGGTTAATATCAGATAATATGGGTCGACCTGACCTGACTGACCCATTTAATAAATAGGTTAAACAAGTTTTTTTCGGGTTTAAATATGAATCTAACCCATTTAATAAACAGATCAGGTCGGGTTAACCATTTAATTAATTGGGTTAAAAATCTAAATCTAAACCCGCTAATTTTGTGGTCGGTTTCAGATCAGGTTAGCAGGTCGTGTCAGCTTTTGCCAACCCTAATAGTGATTATCCTCCATATATGTCATTCAACATTGAAAAGAAACACTTGCAATGTATTTTATGTGTGAGAGAGCAAGTGAGAAAACTTCAGATGATAATTGATAAAAATATTACAAAAACGATAATCATTCTCGGATGGATTTTTTCAAAAAACCACACTAATATTTTGAATTGGGTTGATTTTAATTCAAAAGCATACCTATCTTAACAATATGATTTGATTTTTATAAGTTGATTTTAATTGTATGAATTTTGGAGGGATTTACATCTAAGTATATAGGTCCTCTTTATAACAAAAGATAAAATGAGATAGGTGTAATTAGTGAAGGGCCCACAAACTTAGTAATCCCAACTCACACGAAATAAGTAGAAGTAATAAAAAAAAGAAAATCCTAAGAAAAGAAGTGCGTGTGATTGGTCAATTATCTGTAGCAGAATAGCTGGTTGGGGGCAAGTAGGGACTCGGGCCCACAGGTTGGGGGCCCGTTGGGTCATAGTATCTGCATTGTGGGGTCTTCATAAATCAATACTACTTAATAAAGCCGCCTACCTGATCTGGAATTAGATTAATGTTGTTTGCGAATTTTGGTTTGCTTTCGTATCTTCATTTACTTCCACTTTTCCTAAGCCCAAAGGAATTAAAACTTTCCATATAAAGTAATCTTGTACGATTTCATATAAGATGTTTAAATTAGTTATTATATTAACTCTATTTTAAAGATTTTTTACATTTAGTTTTTCATACTATCAAATACGCAAATTTAAATAGTCGAACTCAATTGTTAATATCTTTAATTGAGATAAAGTAAATAAAATTTAACTTATTATATTTTAACTTATAGAAAAAATTAAAATACAAATTAAGATTAGTTGTGAACACTGCCATCAAGCAACTATTGTAAAATGTTGAATACAATGAGGGTAACTTATATGAAGTCTCTTAAAGGAAAATCAACTTATAAATTAAAATGACGCTTTTTTATATAATTAATTATCTATTTTGATAATTTTTTCTTGTTGATATATTATATATCTTTTGTTTTATGTTAATAGTTTCTTTAAAATAAAATTAATTTTTATTAGACTAATTTCTTTTGTTAGATTTTAGTGACTTAAAACCATGCTTGATTGGGCTTCCCAGAAGGAGACCGACTCTTGGGTTGGTGCTCCTGAAAGGTTTATATTTATAATTTTTTAAAGACTTGTCTGTTTGCATGAGATAATTATTACAGAAAAAATCCTCAATCATAATTTAAGAAAATCATGTTTAGAAAAATAATTAGGTAATTATTTTAAATTCAATAAATATAATAATATTTTATTTAAAACATATTCTAAATAAAATTTCAAATGACAATCAAACCCATGCAATTGGTGCATAAGGTTGAAAAACTGTATTAATAATAATAGAGTACTTGTTTGATACGTCTGCCATCTTATACATCATACTACATTAACTCAAAAATTGCAAGAAAAAAAATAATGAGTGGAAATAAAAAATCCAAAACTACATAGCTTCGGTCTTGAGTTAGAACCAAAGCTAAAATGAGAAATAATCGGGTTCAGAATCATAGTGTTAGTATTACAGGGCCATTCAGGCATCCACTTCAGCTTTGATCTCCTTCTGAAGATCCTCCTTGTACTCCTCGAACGATCCCGGAAATGTTCTCACAGTTCCGTCTTCCACAATCCATAACTGACTCCTCTCTTCATCCTCACAAACGCGTGAAATCAGTCGCGAGTCATGACTTACCAACACGACGCCCCCAGTAAACTCATCTAGTGCATCTGCAAGAGCATCAATACTTTGCATATCCAAGTGATTGGTAGGTTCATCTAAGAGCAGAATATGGGGTTTGGACATCGATATGGAAGTGAAAACAACCCTAGCTTTTTGACCTCCGGATAATTTTGCAATTGGGGTAAGGTGGTTATGACTAGGTAGCCCAAATTTACCGAGCTTAGCTCGAACAGCTTCTTGTTTGCTCATCCCTTCTTGCTGCGGGTGTAAACGAAGGAGATATTGGACGGGAGTTTCATCCATCATCAAAAGATCCACAAAGTGTTGTGAATATCTTCCTATCCTCAACGCCTGACTCCTCCTTGCCTCACCTTCAGTAGGATACAAATCACCTGCCAAAAGGTTGAGCAGGGTTGATTTTCCTGCACCATTAGGTCCCACGATAGCAACACGGGTACCCATATCAATACCCACGTCAACATTCGAAAGTTTGAAGTCAGGTCGATTTGGATAGCTAAAACTGACTTCAATGAGTTGGAGGAGTGGAGGAGTAAGCTCAGTGGGTTCTGGGAAGTGAAACTCCACGGTATAATCTCTCCATTTGCTTGGGGCTTCTTGCACTAGTTCATCTTCATCAACTTTTCCTTTATTCTTTTTCTTGGATGCTTCCTTTGATGCTGTAAATTTTGCTCTCTCCTTCACCTTCTGCTGCTGAGCCTGATTTCCTGACCTTTTTGCAGCCTTCAATTGTTTTTCATACACTTCGTACTTTTTATTGACTTCTTTTCGACGTTGTTCATATCCACTCTCAAAATCATCGAAATTACCTCTGTATAAATGAAGCTTCATGTCATGAAGATGTATAATTTCACTACATACAGTGTTGAGAAAATCACGATCATGAGAGACAACTATTAGAGTTTTCTTCCACCGACATAAATACTCTTCTAACCAAAGGACCGCTCTAAGATCTAGATGGTTTGTGGGTTCATCAAGCAACAAAAGAGTAGGCTGCATAAACAGTGCTCTAGCTAGTGAGATTCTCATTCTCCATCCTCCACTGAATGACTTGGTAGCTCGTGCTTGCATTTCTTTCGTGAACCCTAAACCAGCCAGAATTTTAGATGCCTGGGCCTCTGCAGCATCTGCATCCAAGACATTTAGCTGCTCGTATAATTCAGCAAGTCTCTCTCCTGCATCATCCCCATCAGCATCTGCTGAATCATCAGCAGATGCAGCATTCTGCAATGATGCAGCCTCTTTCCTGAGTCTCACCAATTCTTCATTAGCAGAAACAACTGCTTCAAGTGCTGTTTTATCATCACCAACTATTTCTTGTTCTACCAGTAAAACATCAATATTTTTAGGTACGGGGACTTTCCTCCACGCTAAAAGCTTCAAAAGGGTAGATTTCCCCTTCCCATTTGGTCCAACCAAACCATACCTCTTTCCATGAGAGATTTTCAATGATGCATTCTTTAAGAGTTCTTTTCCACGAGCAGAAACAGAAAAGTTCTCGAGAGTAATATCTTTGACATTAGCATCAGCATCATCACCACCCTCAAGTGTCGAAGCACGACTTCCAATGACAACAGTAAATGCATCCTGATCATCCTTTAAGGCCTCCTTTTTAGCCAACGCAGCAGCCTGGGTGGCCAACATGTCTTTCTTCTCCCGTTTCTTCAACTCTTTATCAGTCACTGAAGTGTCGAGTATCTTGGACTCTGCCTTTCGGCTATGATTGTTTTCCTGTTGTAGCTCTCCTTCTGAGCCATAGTAATCATCATCATCATCTGATGGTGGAAGATCTATATCATCTGTATAAGATGAAACTGCTTTTGCCTTAGGTTTGCTAGATGCAGCAGCCTTTTTTGGTTTATCTGTCTTTTGATCCATATTAGCAAGCATGGCTGAAACAGACAGCTTCTCTTTCTTCCCCTCCTTAGAAGAATGACCTTTTGTTGAGGTTCCAGTATCATCAGATTTTTTCTTTCCCATTTGAAAAGATAACTGCATAAAGAAAATAAGTTCAGCATACGCAATGTTAAGTTATGCATAAACAAGCGAATTCAAATTGAGCACTGCATTATCCACCATCTGCCACATTAAATTAATGTAAAAATAGTCATCGTAACGAATGTTGGAATTTTAAGTATTGCTTATAACTCCATACAAGATAGTCATAGATTGACCAAATATATTGCAAAAGCGTAGGGGTTCAACAAAAGTAATGTCAAGCCAACAGTGCAAAAGTTGAAAAGTACTGGTATTGAGGAGGTTGGCATAAATTTCAAAACTGACACAGTAGGCTTAACGAGTTGTTGGGGGGTTTTTGAGAGGTCGCCAAGAAACCAGGAAACTTTGCAAGATGTAACACAATAGTTGACAAGTCATCAACAGGTTTTGACGACTCATCAATCGGCATTGCCAGACCTTGTCCACGTCATTTTGTGCAAAACATATCTAGCTTCATATCTCTTAATCAGGCATGTGAGGGAATGAAAAAGGCAAAAAGCCACTTAAGAAGTCCACCCTGTTTAAACTAAGTCCATTCAAACTCAATATATAGAATTGTGCAATCATTTGCAAAGGTTACACAGCAGCAACCATGATCAAACATCTGAGATAGAACAATACCAGAGCATTAATCCAAAAAGATTGGGGTCTAAAACACAATTTAAATTCTTACACTAAAGTTTTACCACAAACCTCTCCTTCTAACATCCTAAGTGTCATGTTAGATAGTGAAATACATTATATCTCTCAAGTGTAAATTAGGCATTTCAATATACTTGAAATAAATTATGAGTTAAGAACAAAATTTTTGCTTTAGATGTGTATACGATTCTAGAACATTTAGTCCATAATATGCCTTAAAAGTTTTTATTGGTCGTGGTTAAGTATCATCACCATAAGTTTGTGGTAGAAGTGGTAAGTAACAAGTTCGTGGTTTTTGCATTGAACACCTTCATTCTTGTCATTTGCAGACTAATATTTGCGTAAATAATAATTGTGCAAATCTTTCCTAATACATCTAACAAAGAACCATTAAAAATCATACTCAGCCATGCAGTAGTAAACCTTCACTTCACAAACTTGCAATTTGCAATGAGATTGATGGCCAATACTGATAACATGAAATTGAAAGAAATAAACCAACAATAAGTCCTTAGTATAATGCTGAAAATCTATACTTCTATACATCATTATTGTTTCCTAGTACTCACAAGTCATCATTCTCAAGGAGGAAAAGAAGCCAACTCTTTTCATATATCCAACCCCTAGGGAGAAAGGACTAAAATAACCCTAGAAAATTCCTCAAAAAAACATGCACTTCAAATACAATTTTTACGAACAAGATATAATAATGACCATTCTCAATAGAATAATAGAAGTATAAGACCCATTACCACCACTTTTCATTGCAAAAAGCTACTTACTTAAACTCTAATAGACAATTACTAACAAATTACATCACAATGAAGAATATTCTATAATCTAAATCATAGCGTAAAAATGTGATAGTGGTCACGATCGCAAAAACGAAACAGTGATGCGGTAACTAGAGTCATTTACCTCACAAGAACATATGAGCATAGGAAACTGTTTTCCTTATTGCAACACAGAAACCAATCATTCACCAAACTACTTCTATTTTATATTTTGATAGGCATAATTTATCAACGGAAACAACAAAGCTAATGTCTTTTTTACCAACAATCATCAACATTTATTCACAATTTAAAAAACCCAAAAAAAAATCATACAATACACCAATTAGATGACAAAGTAGCGGAAATTGGCACTTAGATATAGACTAGCAAGAACAAATTAAGTATTATTTAAAGGCAACAACTCATAATGGAACAAGAAATTTACAATGATTATTAACCAAAGTCGAACGAGAAATTGTTTTAATTTGGTGTCAACAACAATCGTTGTTAAAGCTAATGCTTTTTACCAACAATTTCATCAATCACTCACAATTTTGGTCTTGATTCTAAATTTCACTTAATTCAATAAAAAGCAAACAATACACCAATTAGAAACAGATTAACAGAGATTGACACTCATTAATACACAAGTAAGAGCAAATCAAGTACATAATTTTAAGAAAAAACACATCGATTGAAAAAATTTCAGTCAAAAATGAAAGGCAATTGACCAATTTTGTTTTAGCAGCGGGTTAACATCAACTTGATTAGAAATCCAAATCAAACTCTTACAAAATAAACCAAAATAAATTAAACTCTCAGATAAGAAAGAACCCAAACGAAAATACAGAAAATAAATCAAATTCTATGAATTGATACCAGAAACTGAAGGAGAAACGGCGGTGAAGGGTGAAGAAAGGGCTGCTGCCGATGGTGATTGACAAGCAGACGACGGCAGAGGGTGACTGTCTGACTAAGGTGAGGAAGATGCGATGCCGGTGAATCGTGAAGAATGACCGACGGACGGAAGATGGTAGAGAGCGACGGCAGTTAGGGTTTTTTGGAGTGAGGTTTTTTTACGATTGAGGAACACCAGTACAGCAGCGTTTTTATTAATTTTACAGGGTACACCGAGGCGGTGGAGGTTGGGTTAGAAATCGGATTCGGATCGGGGTTATTGAAATTGAAGATTTTTTATTTAAAATTTTTATTTAAATTTCAAAATAGAGAACTCTAAAAATAAACACAAACCCTTCAGTGTTGCTACAGTTAAGACTTTAAAATTTATTCATAAACATAAAGATGATTATGTGTATTTTATTAATTTTAATTGTTGTTAACGTTTGTAATGTAAATTGAAGGTTTGTGGGTATAGTTGCACGATTCCTCTTTTAGGGATTTTTCTTGAATGTAGATTGCAGTTTTTTTTCCCTTTTTATATCTCAATGAACGAGATATATTAAATATAATAATTTATAATGATAGTAACTTGTAATAACCTACTGAACAGTTACATTATGATGATGCGTGATATGATCTCATTCGATTTTTTTTTTGGGTTAAGACTATTTTTTTAATTAAAACCTAGTTTTTTAAAAATAAACCACTAAAATAATATTTTCATAATTTAGAGAAATATGAGAAGAAGTTTTGCAATAAATAATAAATTTTTTGAAAATAAATTATAAACTTAAAAAAATATATATTCTAAAAAAATACCAAAACAAACTTAAAAATATAAAAAGTAATAAACAATTTTATTTTAAAATAATAACTTTGATAGCCTTTATATCTAATGCATCTATGAGAAAGACCGCCTCTCACAATAATTTGTGTAAAACAATAACCAAAATTAAAATTTAAATAGCAAATCTTAAATAACTTTTAAAATAATTATAAATCATTGGAAATATTTTGATAATGTTTGGTTAATTACAAACCGAGGGACTTTTTTTTGTTATTTTCCTTTCCTTCCCTCTTCCTTTTTTTTTTTTTTACCGTATAACAATTATGTGTAAGAAAAAATATAGACAAGTGGGATCTTGTTTGAATCGTCTAATCACATATCTTCATAATATTAAGTTTTTGTAAATTTTAGATGTGTATAGTTTAATATATAATAATCAAAATAACAAACTGAATTGCGTAAAAAGTCAAATGTAACAAGTACAAGAGAAAATATAATAATAGCAAGCGAACTTCATGAACATGTCTGCAGTATACATTGTATTTGGTAGTATATATTTCCCTTGTCATGTCAAATCGGTATACAAATATAACCTTATACGGCTACATACCATACCATCATACCAGTAAAATCTGGCTTATAAAGGCAGGGCACGGCTACATGATAATGCTTAACGAGCCCAGACTTGTATAACAAATGAAATGAAGTTAAAATCAAAGTGCAGAAGAGGAAACGACAGCGCTGTGTACAACAGGCAAGTATTGCTTAAAATCTTGATATGCTGGCATGATCCAGTCTTCGTCATCAAATTCATCACGATATGTCTCCGGTTGAGATCTCTTTCGGAGGCTAGTTGCACGATACATGCCCTTTCTCCATTCCTCAATGAGACGGCTTCCTGTTTCCTCAGCAAGCCAATCATCATATTCAAACTGCCAGTGCCAGATGATTGAAGCAAATTGGGTCAGATACGGTATCTATGAATAAATAGAGCAGCTAGTAATCTATGAATAAATTAGGATATGGACATCCAGATGAGAAAGAAATAAGCACATATGGACACGATTTATCAACCAAGAACTTACAAAGAATGCCATTCTATAGCTTATTACGGCATAGCAGAACTATGAAACGATCTACAAATGACACTATACAACCAGTTTCTTGCAAACCCAAGTAGATTTCTACACAGGGCCGGCTCATACCAGGAGCTCTATGAGCCATAGCTCAGGGCCCCGGTATTTTAGGGGCCCAATTTATTTAAAATAATCTATATAATGTGAATAGTTAATGTTATTTTATGTAATGATTGCAATTCAATTTAGGAATTGGGAGGTATTGACTATTAAGTGACTTTTCATCATTTTTATCAGCTCAAAAGTAGGTTGTATTGCTTCAATTTTGGATTTTAATTAATATTTTGTTGTTTTGGATGATTAATTATGTCTCCTAAAAGAAAATATTTATCAGGATTTGAAAAAAGTAAAAAGAAAAAAGATTTATATCCTTTTAAATGATTGTAAACACGTTTGTTTTCAAAGGGCCTCTGAAATATCTAGGATGGCGCTGTCTGCACTTATATTATGTAGGAAATGTTGCCTCAAAGAAGCTCAACTTTTTCTGCCCTTCCAGGTCAATTAGGCTAAACTTCCCAATGGCTGGTCATGAATCATGATGAAAAGTTAAGCATAATGGCAACTCGTCAGTTTGTCCCATGGTTGATTCAATTGTGCAGACAAATCATCATGAAGCTCTCTAAGATGCCGAATTTCAGTCAGTTGTTTTTTTTCCTCCCTATGAGTACAAGTCAATCATAAAAGTTGCTCAAATTTAGTACCTGATGATCACCGATGTTATGAGTATACCGCTTTGGAATTCCTGCAGCACCCAATTTTGCATAGAAAACTTCAATATCATCCATCATTTTCTCTTCTGATGGAAGTGATATCCGGCCCGATAAAGTCCCTGCTATCCACCTACTTTGAAGTTCACAAAGGATGAAAGGTACAACCTGGCACCATTTTTGAAAAAGAAAAAAAAACATGGTTCAGTAGTTGGTCTAATGATCCGATGATAGTAACTAGAATCAGCCAAGAATGACAGAACATATACAAAAATCTCTTACCTTCCACGGGAGACCAACAAAGGAGATCCCTGGGGCTAATGTAGGTGGAAATACATGCTTGTAAAGTGGCCCCACACGATTATCATCAACTTTTACGGCACCAATATTACGAAGAAAAGGAAAATGATACTTGTAGCTGAAACAATGTCGCAAATAAATTACTACGTTTGATATTCTGCAGCTTATTAGTTGACGTAAAAATGTACTGGAAACCGAAAAAGCATGAAAATACCCTGTGCAGTGAAGAATGATTCCTGCAAGAACCACACTACCATCTTTGAATGTAACTCTACCGTCTTCATGAGCTCTTTCAATCTGCATTGCTTTTCAAGTTAGAAAAATGGGTGATCTACATCTACTCATCCCCAGTAACAGGGACAAAGAATGATATTTCTTACCCTAGGTGAGTGCTTTTACCATTGGATGAAGCCACAGGTTATTGTAACCTGTTTGCTTCCCGTAATTTCCATCTGGTTTTGATCTCAATGCAACATGAACTTCTTTGGCAAATGCAGCAAGATCTCGGCAGATATCAACAGCACTAGCGGAGCTTCCTATCAATACTACAACCTATTCAAGCAAGATGGCATTGTCAAAACCAAAAATACCATTCATTTCTTATTAGAGTATATAACATATCTTGGGGCCGCAACCACCAGTTTAAGCTTTTGGTTGAATTGGTTTCTTGACATTTCTAGACACATCTTAATCAATACACAACAAATGCTTTCAGATGCATAGACACTATCTGTACTGCATTTTAGCATCAAAGTTAACAAGATAACATAAAGCACTATCTGCACATACTTGATCCTTGTAAGGCTCTGGAATACGATAATTGTGGCTATGAATTTGCCTTCCAGGCCAATGCTCAATGCCTGAAATATACAAGCCATATAAATAGTAACTATTAAAAAGGTAATCAGGATCATCAACAAAGAAGAACCGGCTATAGAAAATTACTACCGGGAATTTCAGCAATGCGCGGTTCAGCATAATGTCCATTACAGACAACCACAGCATCATAAGTTTCATCGAATTCACTATCATCATCTCCAACATAGCTTCTAGATTTCACCTTCCACTTTCCTTTTGTCTCCAATCCAACATGGCACACCTCAGTCTGATAACGAATCAACTCTTGAAGCCTAAACTCGTTGGCAAAATCTTCTAAGTATCTCAACACCTCTTCATGACCTGGAAACCTTCGTGAATCTCTGTTCGCCTTTCCTGCAAGACAATAATCTCACACCATCAACAATAATTCCCAAACCTTATCAAAATTGATACATCTTCTCTTTGTCGCGGATTAATAGTAGTATTGTCCATGGATCAACCAAAATTCCTCATCATCAAGGAGGGGTGTTTGAAAATAGCAACATAAGTAACTTCTACAAATATGTGACAACATTTTCGCAACATCCGAATTAGCATAGGTAACTATTAAGTACAGGTTGAGAGGGTATCTCAAAACAAGTTTCTTCCATCCTGTAATACAATATTCTCCCATTTTCCTTTCAACATTGAAGTCAGTGCAAAGTATCATACAACCATCTCCCAACAAGAATTCTTTTCATTTTCTATAAAGGTTTAATTCAATCAAAATCTGATAAGGCATAGAAGTATAGAACATATATTGGAGCTTCAACCATTTGCTTAAGTTTGATTCTAATACTAAGACACCAACCCAACTTTTGGTTGATTTAATGGTTGAAGTCGCAAGATAGGTTCTGTACTCTATCAAATACAAAGATCCCACTTGCATGGGGATGTCGGCCCAGTCATAGCCCGGACTTGTTATATTGATATTGAACTGTGTAACAAAAGATACAAAAGAAGCAAGTTGTTCCAGCATACACAAAAAAATGAGTGGTCGGTCATCCTATATTAGTATTTTGATTTGCTGCAGCCCATCTGAAATTCTGAACAATAGAACTAAATACAGCTGCCAATCAAGTGCATATGATTATGAACTTGTCCTAATTAAAACGAAGAAAATCAACTTCTTGCTCCATCAAAATTACTACCCAAAAACATTATTAGATAATTATTGTAAATCATTGACTAAATAAGCATATAACACTAGAAAATCAGACCAAAATAATTTATTAGCTAAATCAACACAAACACCAAAAAAACATTCATCAAACAATGCAATCCAAATTCCAATCACCATTACATCAATCATACAACACAAATATGTAATTGAAAAGAGAAATTACCAGAAGCAACAAAGGGGAAATCACTGAAGCCCATAACTTCTCTAGGAAGATTAGTTCTGAGAGAGCTGTAGAGGCTAGAATGAACGATTTTCCGAGTTGGGTCGAGTCCAAGCGGGTCAGACTCTACCTCGGACGAGTAAACCCAGGTCCCACCTAACTGGGCCCCACGCTCGAATACCACAACTTTGTGGCCTTCCTTTTTAAGCTCGCGCGCCGCCACTAAGCCTGCAGCACCGCCGCCAACGACGGCCACGTTTTTGGGTGTTAATTGAAGAAGTGTCATTGCGATTGGAGACCCCTGGTGGTGTGAAGCAATGCTCATCATACTTGTATTTAGTTTCATCATCATATATTTTTATTTTTGTGGTTGTCAAATTAATAAATCATCACTCTCATTCACTAGTCGCTAGAGTCTAATTCTCTTATTTAACGTCAATAAATATATTTTGTCACTGTCTATAATTAAAAAATTCTTAAAAAACAATTTTAATTAGGACGTTTTTTTATCAAAATAATATCTAATAATAGCTAATTTAGTATCACAAAAACTTAGACGAGAAGACCGTCAATCTGGGCCGACCCAATTCGCGCGTATAACAATACTTTAATTTTTGAGGCATTTATCAATTTTGACATTAAATGTATCAATTTTCAAAATTGATATTGTAACAGACTTAAAATTCTTAATCTTAATTTTTCGGTTAATCATTCCGAATTTTAAATTCAAATTTCTAATCCATCTTTAATTCCTAAAAATTTTTCGATTTTGTAATTTCCTTCAAATATTAAACTTTAAAATATTATTTTGTCATAAGCAATAAAATATTATTTTATTATTTTATAGTACGAAAAGTAAAATTTTATTATTATATTCACGGTTTTGTAAAACGTTAAGTTTAACTTTCTTTCTTAAACTAACATTATTACTTATTATTTTAACCTTATAACTTTGATTCAATTAATTTATACATAAAAATGAGTAGTGTTTTTATAATTAACTTTAAGTATAGTTTAAGCAAAATTTTCTAAGTAAACTACATATTTTCATGATCAAATTTACTCATTATTTTAAAGTATATTCACTTGTACATACTAGAACAAAAATTCGATGAATCAAAATCCTTTTTATGGTGACCCATTATATTCATCACTTACACAAGCTATCACCATTTCCTCACACAAGTGAGTCTTCTTCTACACTCCAAACTCTTACACATTCACTTACACACTCCAACTCTTACACATTCACTTACATACTCCAACTCTTACCATTCACTTATATACTCTAAATCACTTACACAAGTTATCCTTCTTCTATATTACTAACATTCTTTTTCATACAATTTAATGAACTACAAAGTTGCCCAAACCCATTATAAATACCCCCTTAGCCATGAGATCACTTACACCACCATCATCAAATCTTTCTAACATTCTTTCTTATATTTTCACTTCATTAAAATCTTACTATCTTAATACTTTTATTATTAGTTGAAGAAATTCAAGAAGATGGAGCTTAGAACAGTCTTTATTTAGCTTAAATCAGCTTCATTTTAGAGCATTATTGGGTTATTACTTTGGGTACTTAATGTATCATTATTTTTGGAGTTTGAATTTAATTATTTTGGGTGCTTAGAAGATCATCATTATTTTGGGAGTTTAGATTAATTATCTTTGTAGCATTATTATCTATCTTGGAAGGTCTTATTTCTTATTATTTTACTAATCATTGGTGTTAGTATGGTATAACTTCTTACGCTACTCTTTTTGTGGAATTTTACATTATATTTACTTTATAATATGCAAAGTATGAAATATGCTAATATGTTTTAGTAGGAAGTTAGTTTAATGAAATTATGATCAAGATGATATTAAGTACTCCCTCCGTTCTTTTAAGTTTGTCCACCTTACTATAACAGGTAGTTTCAAACATTTGTCCATTTTAGAATACTTTTCATTTTTTGAAAATTTTTTTCCCTAATATACCCTCATTTCTCTCTCACTCCCTTATTTCTCTGGTATATTTACTCTCTCACTCATTTTTTTGTTCTTTAAATTTTGTTTTTTTAAAATTTTGTTCTGGTATAAACTAGTGCTAGTATGTTTATGAGTTATGTGTTACATTAGGAATGTTATTATATTTAAGAACTTTTATGTTAACACTTTATTAATATGTTTATGTTAGCCTTTAAATTAGTTTATAAGGTAGTAAGTTATTTTATGAACTTATTATTTTTTTATTAAATATGGTTATATTAAGAATATTGTTATTATACTTTATTTTGAGATTTAAGTTTATCCTTAAAGTTATAGTATATTTCTAAGTTATTGCGTAAAATTTTTATTTTTTTAAAGTGGTTATGTTAATTATTTAAATCTAGGATTGAGTAGGATAAATTAAATTAAGTCATTCTTTTTACGTGAAAAGGACCTAAAACACTCATAGACCATTCGACCACTATCATATATAAAAAAAAGAGAGTTTGATTTACTATTTTAAAATTATTACAACTATTTTTGTGATAATAATAAAATAACAATTTAAAAAGATATTTTTGAGAAATTTTATAAGTTATTAAATATTGAAGTATTTTTCTTGAGTATATGAGATTTCATAATAAAAGTAACTTTTAATCACTATTTAGTAAAAAAATAATTTATTTGCTAACTATTTGACCAAAACTTATGTAAAATGATGTAAAAGTATTTTTAGTATACTTGCTGCTCAAACTATGTGTGAAATATTGATTTTGTGAGATTACAAATTTTACTCGTTTTATAATTAGAAATATTGACTTTTGTGAAAATAATAAGTTTGACTTGTTTTAAAACTAGAAATATTGATTTTTGTGAAATTATAAGTTTTATTTGTTTTATAACTAGAATGTTGATTTTTTCAAACCTAATAAGTTTACTTATTTTTCTAAACTTGAAATATTGATTTTTGATAAACTTGTAGAATTTTGGAAACTTATTAAATAATGCAATTTGAACTTGAATTTTAATTAGAGTATTTGATTTTTTTTAAGAGAATAAAATTTTATTTATTGTAAAGTCGGAAATGTTGATTTTGGAAACTTATTTAAAGACAAATAGATTTTAGTAGCTACTTGTGGAAAATATTAATTTGGAGATTATTAATAGAATATTAAGTTATTAGTGTGAATTTAGCGAACTATTAAAAATAAAGTTATAAATAAAATTTAATGTGTAAAAATTTAATAATGAGTGTATAAAGTCATAAAGGTTAATTTTACGTGATGATTAAGAATTTTATTAAATAAAAGAGGTTATCACCTAAGTAGATCATAGTCAAATTATAATAATAAAAATGTGATGTACTTGTTTGAATGAATATTGATTGAATGACCCTGATAGTAAGGTAATGTTGAACCATGGACTGGTATGTAAAATCCCGGTGCCCGTGTTGGCCGGCACGTAAAATGCAGTGTAAGACAGGGGGTTAGCTACCTGTCCTGTAAAGCTTGAGCATAAAATGTATTGGAGGGGTGACAACACCCACCACAATTAGGGTTTAGGACTATGGTCCTCACCTAAGCAGACCCTTACATATATTAGGTGTCATATTGATGTGCTTGTTGATCAGTGATAAACTTAATTAGTGTTGATGCTATGATGCATAGTATGGTTATGAGTATTAACTAAATGAAATTACTTAAGTGTTAAGATTATCGAATTGTATAAGTGACAATAATGTACTTCTGTCAAGATTGAGAATGATATCTTAATGACTTAAAAATATATAACAAAAAAAGAATATGATAAAAGTATATGGTGGTGTCAATTAATTATAAGTTCGTACTTAAATTATTATTTTGTACATGTAGCGTATAATTTCCGTATTTTGAGCTGGATAGGAAGTTATGCTTGGCGTTAAGCGCTGACCGATTCAATCGGTTGTCATTTGTATCATTGATGGCAGCATTTTGCAGAATTTAGTTCAGTTTCCAATCCAGGTCGCAGTAATTACTATTTATCAAAAACTTAGCTGCTTTTTGTATCTTTATTGATGACTTGATAATGACGTATTTTTTTCATTTTGAGCAAATAATATTTCTTATCAGATGTAATATTTTACTTTTGTGTTAAACAGTTTCAGTTTTTATGTTTTAAAGTTTTTAACAGTTTGACATTTTAAGATTTCCGCAATATATTTGTATTAAACATTATTATTAAATGTTAATTATGTATCGAGATTTTCGCTCCTGTTACAGATACCTTTAAGGTCAAAATTGATACCTTTAAAATCAAATTTGAAAAATGTCCAGAAAAATAAAAAAAATACCCAAGTTGTTACACGTGCAAATTGTGCCGGTCCAAATTGACGGTTTCATTATGAGGCCGTCTCGTCCAAGACCAGCTAATTTAATATATTCAGTTGAAACAAATATCATATTCCGTATAATAATTTATTGATCCCCTCTATTCACCATCTTTCGTAACAAAAAAAATTATATGATTAGAGTGATTTTCTCGTTAAAATAAATTTTACAAAAAATTTAGAACGTTATTCCAATATCATGGAATATTTAATGTTAATTAAAAATTGAATTATTTTAAGCGAATGAATAATAGGTGTAATTATTTTTAACAATTTTTTCATTTTGATAAGAAAATTTTTTAATGATACTCAAAATTCTTTTTAGCAATTCTTGTATACGACTATTTTATGAGAATAAAATAGATCCATGCAATAAAAGAGAAACATATAAGGAGCCAGAAATAAAAAAAGGAAAAATAAAAAAATGAGTGTTTTTATATCTAAATTTTAAATTATAGATTTCTATATTTAAAATGATCCGTTAAACACTTAAACAACTAAAAGTCTAAAATGATTATTTTGAAGTATGAAAATGAATAATTTAAGACACGTGTTCTTTAACATGTGATGGGCCTGATGGCCTGTTTTATAGAATTTAAAGTGGGTTACCCTCAACGGACTTGGGCTTCTCTACCTTTCTGTACCCTTCTTTCTCTACAACCTAGTTCTAATAGAAAATTTGAATAAAATAAGATTAATTAATAACTTAATTTCAAAAATAAGCTTCGTGAAAAATTATTTCCCAAAATAAGTGTTCGTACATCCAAGTTTAGCCTCGGGAACATTCGCTGTTACTAACAGCGAAACATTGAAAAAAAAATAAATAAAAGGGATTAGTCGCTGTTGCTAACAGCGACTTTAAGGTTAACTGGTAACTCCTTCATCTCGTCGGCTGGAATAAGAAAGTAAATGAGTACTGAAAACTTAAAACGCATTAAGTCGCTGTTACTAACAGCGACTTAAAAAAAAATTAATTTTTATTTAAATTTTTTTAAGTCGCTGTTAGTAACAGCGAATGATCCCGAGGCTAGGCTTAGATGTACGGAGGCTTATTTTGGAAATTAAATTTTTACGGAGCTTATTTTTGGAAAAAGGTTGTTCAATTGTCTTATTTTTTTCAAATTCTCGTTCCAATATAATCACACGGCAAGCATAATAGGCCCAATTCCTCACGGCTCTACAATGATTCAACAAATTTACAAATATAGATTAATGTCAGTCTGTCATAGTTGATTCACAAATTCTTATATGAGATAGTCTAACTGTGAGATACGCATCATATATGGGTTAAACAGCTTAATAATATAAAGTATTAATTTATAAACTACTTATTTTAAGGTCGTCTCACCGAGAAACGGTCACTCACAAGAATAATTCTTGTTGATTTGATCCGCTTAATTTGTCTTGTATAAGCTATGATTTTCACAAACTAAGATTGACTAATTTCGTTCCCCTTTTACCTGTATGAAATTATTCTTACTTTAAATTAAAAAAAAATTATTTTCATGAAATGGGCCCTCTTTTCTGCCAGATTAGTCAATAACAAAATTTGTGCATCAAGTTAACAATGATAACTGCAATGGACCAGCTAAGGACCGTGTCGGGTTCTAATTAGAACAGATCGGGCCTTACAAACTAAGAAACGGGCTTTAAGTGGATTGGCCCATCAAACCCGGCCCGACCAGCCGGTTTATATTATTTTTGGACTGTGATGCAATAAAATAGTGTATAATTTCTTAAAATCAAAACAAAATATTAGTTTTTTTTAGATTATATAAAATGAAATACCAGCAGAAAATCAAGTTTTAAAATATAGTACATTATAAGACTATCAAATTAAAGTGGGACCTTTAATTTAAGTGTTTTTTGCCTCTTTTTTTGTTTACTTTTTGGAGTCAAATTTTGCAAATATATGACCACTCAATTCTTATAAAACTGTAAAGCTAATTTATAAATAAAGTATACATGATTAATTTGTTTTACAAATAGTTAAAGTATTGTCTTCAAGATCTTTGGAGAGTACTTACTATGCTATATACAAAATGGGTTTAAATTGGTCAGAAGGGGAATAAAAATTGACAAAATTTTAAAGGTCATGCATAATTTCAAAAGTTATGATATTTCTTAACAATATTGTATTTTTAAATACATAACATATATTACGTAATTTAAAATTAAAGCCTTTGATTTTTTAGAAAACATATTGAATATGCTTAGAAGTCCCCTGAAATTGATCTGACCATTTGGCCTGATCATATCCCTTTTCAAAAAGCTTTGAATTACAATGATTTGAAGTAGGATCCCGTGCTCCCATGCATATAAAAGGTTCATTGTTAAAAGTGATTATTATGTGAGTTGTTCTACATCAGAAAAAGAGTAAATCTTACTATATAAACTTGATGAGTAACTCTTATTGTAACTAATTGATTTTAGTAGTGAATTCCCTTTGAATTTATATGTAAGTTATCTCTTCTCCTTATTTGAGTTGTTCAACCTTATCTTTTCTAAATTCTAACAGTCATCTATCTGCCTTAGCTTACAGATATTTATACTTTAAATATATGTTGATTTGGTGCTCAACATCTTTATTATCTCTAAAATACTAAGACATAAAACACCATGAATTATTAGTGAAGAACTAGTGTTTTCCATTTCTTTTCTCATTTTTTTCTTCCTCTTTAAAATTTAATTATCTTTAATTAAAAAATAGCAAGATTTTGATAATTGTTAACAATAGTTGTGGACGTTTTTGAAAAAAGTATGTTGAGATTTGAGTCATAAGGGCTATGGGATTACCCAAGAAATGCATGAGCCCACATGAGTTGTAGATAATGTCCATACGGATCAAGTTGGGCAAATTTAATGAGAAGTATACTCCTAGTCCTAGACCCTAGTGGAGTATCTAAGCCACCAAATTACTATTGTAATTTTGTCACACTTTTCGTTTTAGACTGTATAATATTATTTATTTTACAAATTTTTAAATAAAACGGTTTCATGGTAAGATCATTTCTATTAGGCTGACTTTATACTTTTTTTGTCTTAAAATAATCACTTATGACGTTAAAATGATCACTTATAATTTTAAAATAAAAACTTTTTATAGTTTTAGAGTAATTACTTTTAACCTTAAAACGATTACTTATGATCTTAAAGTAATCAATTAAAGAGATGGGATATTATGTGGATCCGTATCATGGTGAGGCAGTCTCATACAAGACGAGCTGTATTTAGTTTGCTATATTTTTTTCAAAATATCTTCATCATTTGTTTTATTTTCTTCCACATAGTTTAATTATCTTCAAATATTATCCACACAATTTAAATTGTTTTACTATTATTTTTTTTAATTTTGTGCAAAGTCTATATTTATAGCTAAATTATAGAAGTACTAAGATCACTATTTGAATAATATTCGACGTGCTAATTGAACATTGGATTCTATTTGAATACTTTTCGTGTAGCATAATAATCTGTTTGACTATCTACTTTATTTGCTAAGTTATTTAATTGAAATAGTAAACAACTACATGTCTACATTGTCAATGTGACAAATGTAATACCTTTTTTTTTTCCTATATTTATATAAATTATTATACTTCTATAAAAAATTTTAGTTGGAGTTAGTGGTTGTCTCACTATTACTATATATATATATATATATATATATATATATACATATAGAGAGAAGTTCAAGTGAAAACCATCCTTATATGAGAATTGTGAGAACCATAAAAAGGTGTTACTTTTAATATAAAAAGGTGTTACTTTTTCAGAAAAACGTGTTACTTTGCATTTATATTTTTTTCCTGACAGTTACACTTTTTTGATAAAAAGTATCAGATTTTTTTAAAAACAAAAGTAACACAGTTTTAGTTTTTGTGCAAAAGTAGCACCTTTTCTGTAAAAAGGTAACACATTTTTTGGTTCTCACGGTTCCCATATACCTGTGGTTTGCACTAAACACTACCCTATATATAATTGTACATACTCTTAGATTAATAATTATTGTTGTTGTTATGAGCTACTTTACAACAAAAGAAATTCTCAAAGATTTCATAAAACGAAAATATTCTAGTTCTAGTAGATTACGTACTGACAAATCATTTTAATCAAGAAAAAAGGTACTTGGAAAAGCACATAGTCATAGACCATAATTTTGATATACTTGATTTAGGGAGTGACAACGACATTATCTACTCTCATTAAACGCTGCGTATGTCTTACTAGAAATATATACTTTCCATTACCAATTATTCTTTCTTTGATTTATTCTTTGTGCGCTTGGTATATTGCAATTTGCAAATGTGACTTCCATTTAAGAATAATGGATCCTCAAACTAAACCTAAGCTATCCATTCAAATCAAAACAAATCTCAACCTCGGATAGATGTTAGACTGATTCTTATGAGTGATATTCTTGTGGTATAAGACGGTACTTTTTTTGTCTATTTATTTTAATTTAATTATAAATATTGTGTAAATTAAGAAAAAAAATATTTGAATGAGATAAAAATAGATTTAAATTGAATCTAAGGTAAATGTAAATTGAAACTGGATATGAAAATATTAGAGTCAAATTCAGACCCACTTATTTTGATTCGAAACTCAAGCTCATCCCATACCATTAAATCTCAAATAAAGAGACTTGAGTACTTAAATAAAGGTCAAATTTAAAGCGATTATAGATCCTTAGTTTCATCCAACTCAATTTAGCATATTAGATAGGTTCAAGTATTGCTCATAAAAAAAAAGTTGCTAGAACTTACTTTTTATGTTTTTTGTTTATAGATAATCAAAATATATTTATTTGCAATATGCTACATTTTGTATTTTTTTGATAGTTGACCAGGTTTTCTAGCATTTGACCAACAAATATTGAACAAAAAAATTATGTAATTTTACATCACTTTGAAACTTTTAAAGGTAATTACCACAAAAAAGTCATATATATATATATATATATATATATGAAAAGCAAGTAAAATGAACAAATTCTTCAATACTTTTTTCTAAAGTGTCAATATCTAACTTGGGGTAATACAATTGTTTAACAAATACTCCTATAGAACAATGATTTATGACTAAGGATACCTAAAATTAGGGTGATCTAGTATATTTTTGGGTCTCAAAGGAAAAGATAAAACAAACTTTTAAAAGTTTAATGCATAATAAATAATATAAGATTCTTCTTTTATAGTTGATATTTTAATTATATTGTAACAAAAACATTAATAATTCATATTATTTAACAAAAAATATAAATTATATGTAAATTAAATTTAAATTAGTATCAACTTGATATAAAAATGAATTTTTTAAAACTCTAAAAAATTTTCGGCTCACCGCCATGTCTAAAAGAATCCTTACGAAGCCAAAATGGTGGCCTTCTTTCTTCCACAAAGTACAACTATTAAATGACTATGTATGTTATTTAGCAGGGGACCAATATATATTAATGGATTTGTGGTGCAAAGTCAGCTAACTTAGTTTCTTTATTTTTATGATTGATATATATTTAGCAGTGGACCAATATATATAATTAATCCTGATTCCAGCTGATTTAATATAATTGCTAGTTTATTTAGACATTATCTAACAATAATCCACGCATTTGCTACATAGTTGGATAACAATCTTTTGTTGACTATCCAAGTATTTACCCATTTACCACACTCACCGATTAACAAATTCCTCTTTTTTAGGAATGTTTAATTGAAAAATGAAAGCCTAAAAGAGGTTCAACAATGAAAAAACAAATGAAAAATATAATGCAAAAGATGAATACAGGTGTTTATGAGGTATCTTGGATACCTCCCCCTCAAATGTAGTTTATTATAATGAATTCAACAAATTACAAGTATAATAAACCCCTCTTATCTTGAGAACAATCTCTCAAGATCACAAATACTAAAGTAAAGTAAGAACACTCTCAAGTTTCTAATAATGCAATAACCCTTTCAACAATATGGGTGTTTTTGGTTGTTGTTACTATGAGTGATGAATCTTATTTATAGGCAAGGTATTCATCACTCTTAGTATTCCCTCATAAATCACCATAAACTCACATGTAACATCCCAATTAACATCCTAATTAACTATGACAATAAACATTACAATAAACAATAGAGTAATGCACCACGTTATTGCATAGTCACTACCTTGCTCGGTCGAGCGAGCTTCCAGTGAAGCTACTGACTTGTTCTGGACATCCTGTTCGATCGAGCCAACACCGCTCAACTAGTCGAGCTAGGCTTTGCTCGATCGAGTGGCTGGTCGAGCCACTCACAGTCTGCTTCTTTCTTTGTTGCTTTGATCAAGCAACTCTCATCAACCATTCCAAACCTTAATCCACCCATATCCGACACATCTTTATCGACCCTCTCCAAAATACAAGACAAAGCATGTTCGATTATATGTTTAAAGTTAACGTCATCATTAAGATTATTGACACTTACTTTAACATTAATAATTTCCATTAGTAAATGGAGAAATATGAATGTGTAATTTTTATAAGAAAAGTCCCAAGTCTATAATTAATCTTCAAATTTGATGATGATTTGTTCTCGTCTTTTTTGCTAGTTTTGTACTTGTGTGCATGATTAGAAATATCTAGTGTCAATGAACTACTATAGGATTCGGATTATGAGAAATGTTTTGATCACCTATTATAATAATAACACAAATTCTTGTATGACACGTTTCATTGTGAGACATGTCTTATATTACTTGATTTAAATAACCTAATAATAGAAAATTTTAACTTATAAACTTCTTGTTTTGAGATCATCTCACCATGAGATCGTCTCATACTGGTATATCCGTGCGCAAGCAAATGAGATATTTATATTGGTGTGTAGGGAGTATACTAGTATATGTATTGAAAACCTAGTCAAAAAAACTGCCATGTAATGGAAACTCAGTCAATGATATCATTCCATCTAGGCGAGCTATATGAAGGTGTGTCATTTAAAATTTTCTAATATCTTTATTAAATTACATGATATTATTTTAAAAAGTAAATTAAGAAACACAATAAAGAAATACAATATTTTTGGTCATGAAGTACTCATAAGGAAATAAAAATGAAATTGTGAAACATCAATTACACCTATTGACGCACATATTGATAATAATCAAATTTTAATAAAAATTTAGGTGGTATAATTAATAGACATATGAAAGATTGACGTATAATTTAGCGATAAATTGCAAATTTAATATCATTTTATGATGTATGATTAATGATCAAATATCTTCAATTTTAAAGTGTTTTCAAATAATCTATTTGAAAATGATTTTTATTCTGCTTTCGAGGGAGCTAGAGTTTGTTATTGAGATCTTTTTTATTGTTAAAGAACAGTAAAAGAAAAAAAAATGCCCCTCCTGTAACTATTAATTAGGTAAAATAGAAATTCGAATACTTTATCAATTATCATTATACAAGCATACATCACTTTCTAAAAGCTTTAGTGGGTCAATTTTACAAATTATATTAATTAATTACTTGCGTGTTCCCAAGTGCATTTCACTTAATTTTTACACTAATTTAGTAAATAAACTAATACTTCCTCCGAACCAATTTAAGTGTCTCATTTGCTTGGGCACAGTTATTAAGAATGGTGTGGGGTGCATTAAAAAGGGTAAGTAGTAAAGGATAAGTAGTGAAGGGTAGTTGAGTATGTAAGGTATATGGGGGTATATTCGTAATTACTTATGTGAACTAAGGATATTTAGATAAAAAAAGATTGACAAAAATAGAAATGGGACAACTAAAAAAACTTTGCCAAATAAGGAAATGGGACAACTAAATTGTGGATGTTTAATTGGAAATTTATATATCATTCATAATTCAAGAGCTAAAGTTGAAAAGACAAGTTCCTAAAAGTTGAGCAAAATGAATTAAAAACTACCTAGCAATAATAGTAATAGACTGATGGTGAATTTGTGATTTAATCACAAGATTAAGGTTTTTATTATGCTTTCAAATATAATACTTTAATATTAATATTTTTAATTACGTACATTTAAAAATATAAATATTTTATATTTGAAAATTATATTTTCGACAAACTAACCATTTAAATTTCACTTGACTAAATAATTGCATATAAATTAGTGAGAAAATTTTAAAAAATATCCTATAAATAATGTACAAAGTACAAGCATTGCATTTAATTATTTCCACCATTTGATAGTAACAAGTCTATTCATAACCTTAGAATTACGATAAACTTTATTACTTTTAATTTTAATAATTTTCTAAAAAATCGTTTCTCAATGAAAGGACCTCCGAACAAAGACTTTATATTCTCATAATTTATATTAGTTGAGCTATGATTAAGCTTATATTCGAGGCAAATCTCTAAAAAGATTCCTTCAATATAACAATTTGTTAATAGTAAAAAGTTAATTCGATAATTTATAGTGAGATGGAGGAATTAAATATTTGGAAACTTAATTCACATATTGTAACGTAACGAATGCTAAATCCTTATCAAGATATATTAAAGGGGCCATGTCTAATTGAACATGATTTTGATGTTGTGGGTACCTCGCACCGTCGCACGTCTTTATTCATGTATGATTTAGCGATCTACCTTGTATGTACAATGGAGAAAGACAGAGGAGATGATGGAAGTTGTCACTATCTCAACTTCAACTAGTAATCCATCATAATGTATTATTATATATTAATTCATACAAATAACTACTCCATTAATTATCTAAAATTTTTTAATGAATAAGTTTGTATTTAATTAGTAAATGTATACTCCAAAAAAGTCATTAACATGGATATGCATGCATAGCTACTTTATCAAAAAAAAAAAAAAACAAAAACAAAACAAGTCTTTTGTATGATAGATGACCAAACTTGAATCCCTTAGGAATTGAGAACTTTTTAGGTTTAACACAAATTTATTATTTTTTTATGTTTTTTTTTATAAATAGAGTATAGTCTTTATTAACATAAATTTTTAAATGAAATGGTCACATGATGAAATTATTTTTATTGGGTTGACCTAGTGTACATTTATCGTTTTAAAGTTATTACTTATTACCTATTTACCTCAATATGATCACTGATAATTTTAAAGATTTTAAAGTGGTCACTTTTTTTAATCTTATAGTGATTGCTTGTTATTACCTTGAATCGATCGCTTATAATCTTAAAATGATCAATTAGAATGTGTAATTATATGAGTAAGTCTCATAGTGAGATGAACTCATTGAAAACGAGCTAATCTTGTCTCAGTTAAACAAATATTACCTTTTTCAAATAAAATCTTAAAATTAAATCTCATTTAAATCTCACTTTCCACAAACCTACCTTTTACTTCAAATAAAATCAATCTAGGACATACATATCACTCATTCACTCTCTTACTTTCCTTTTTCCCTAAAATCTTCTACACTATACCCTAAAGTCATTAATCTAGGACACACATATCACTCTTTCATTTCCTTTTTCTATCTAAAGCTATTAGATTAACTATTACACTTAATATTTTTATCAAATCATTCTATTTTGGGTCACTTTTCTTAATCTATCAATTAATTCTAAACGTCAACTATGTTATTTAGAATTGAGTCCTACAATAAATGTTTTGATCGTTAAATTTCCTCCTAGTCTTCTATTTACCTCATTCTACTTTGTAATAAAAAATCAACTATGTTAGTTATCATATTCTTAAGATTTTATGCAAATTATTTTTTTAAAATAATATTTCTTAATATTTATTATTCATGTTATTGAAATAAATTATATTATATTGATTTATAACACTATTTATAATGACAGTTTGTCATCGTATTAGAGCTTGATTTTTGGGGCCCTTATAAACTCTAAAAAAATAAGGGTTGACATGTGATGAAGATCGTTGAGAATTTGTCTGTAACATGTAATCTTATATTGTTGATTTAGTAAATTGTTGATTAGTATATAAGTTTGTTTAATTGCTCCTCATTCAAATATGTTTTAAATATTACATTAACTAGTTGTGTTTAGTTAACTTTTGTGAAATTGTACACACGAGCCCATAAATAATCGTGTGCATATATGATTTATTTATTTATTTTTATTTTTTTTTCAAATTTGAATCTCTAGCCCGTATGACTAGAATAGAAAATCCTTTTTTTTGGGAAAAACAATCTACTCTTACGTAGCGGGTAGTTACTTGTAATGTTTACATAGGTTCTAAAATTTTCTTCGTGGATGTAGTATTTAGAATATATGGTCCTTTTATCCATAAAAATATTGTACACGTTACTATGTGAATTCTTATCACCTTCCAATTACACATTATTAATTGTTTCAATATTTGAACTGAATTTGATTTCCCTATATATAAATAAATTTTTGTTATAACATAATTTTCAAAATAAAGGTATACTATTAGACATACAATATATTTTCTTTTTAAGTAATTAGACATAATAGGGTGTTTGACAAACCGACTGATAGTTGGTAGCTGATAGCTGATTATAGTGATTGATTTGGCTAACTAATATTATTAACTGGTTTGGCCAGCTGATTTTGAACCTGCTGCCTTGAGTAGCTTATTCAGTGAACATCTTATTCATATCGATAAGTTGTTTCAACCAACTCGTTTACCAAACATTTACATTGGATGATTTGACTACTCAACTCTCTATTTGTATTAAAATAAGATAAAATTGCTAAAGAAACTATTTTGCCAAACATTTTAATATCATTATTATATAGTAGATCATGATAAATTATTTATTTATTAATTGAAGTAGTTTGAAATTGACTAGGTCATCACATGCCACAGCTAGAAAAACATCGAGGAGTAGAAACTTGACCTAATTTTGTAGACCAATCTCACTATAGCACACGCTTGTTTGGTCAAGACTCAAGACTATTACTTATTGTTGCAAGCTAAGCTATCATGGTCTTTGGTCACAACCTTTTACTAAAGTCTAAAACTCTCGAGTGTCCAGATAATCCAAGAACAATATTAAATATACACTACAAAAAAATGGCACAATTTCGACTAAACGTTTCTGACTAATTGAAACAGTTGGAAATTTCCGATTGATTTTCCGACTGACAGGCGTTAGTTGGAATTTCCGAAAAAATTGCTACTAAATTACTTTTTAGTCGTAATTTTAAATAAAAAAATTACCATTATTTTTTCTCAAATGAAATTTAGTCGGTAAATTACCGACTATTTTCCAACTAAATTTCGGTCGGAATTTAGTCCAAGTGACAACACAGGTTGACTAATCTGAACTAATTAAATACATAAACTAATCCTACCATAATATCTATACTACATTTATAATACGAGAATAATTCCAGTAAAAGAAAATCGAGAATAATAAACTAATACAACTAATGATAATAATACGATTAATTACATACTAAATAACTAATAAAATACTAAAAATGCACTAATACGAATAATTAATAATATACTTATACAACTATACTTCCTTCATTCAACTATACTTGCTATATTTCATACACTAAAACGACTAATAATAATAATAATAATAATGCACTAATATGAGTAATAATATACGAACACGGCAAATAATATATTAACAACTAATAATATACTAATGATGCACTAATATGAATAATATTACACTACGACTAATAATATACTAATACTACACTAATATGACTAATTATACATTAATACGAATAATACACTAATACAACTAATACGACTAATTACATACTAATACTACACTAAGACGATTAATCATACTAATACTATTAATAATACACTAATACGACTAATTATATACTAATAGTACACTAATTCGACTAATTATATACTAATACAACTAATTAATATTATACTAATGATATATTAATATGACTAATAAGCACCAATACTAAAATAATAATAATAATAATAATAATAATAATAATAATAATAATAATATATTAATACAACTAATATTAATACAACTAATAATATACTAACACTAGTGGAAAAAAACGTATTTACTGCTAATCATTTGCTGCGGTTTTTTATATACGCAGCAATAAATAGGAAAAAGAATTAGGAAAAAAAAAGTCAACAAATGTTGCGGTTTTTAACGTGCCCCAGCATATAACCATCAAATGCTGCGGTTTTTGCTTTGCCCGCAGCATATAACCCTCTTCAAAAACGTGCCTTTTAACGTTACAATGCAAAACCTTCATTCTTCATTCTGTTTCATTAAACCTATACGTACTGTTTCATTCTTCAAAAATCCTCTTCAAAAAACGCACGACTGTTTCTTACTCTTCAATCCCTCTTCTTCATCATCTTAGCTCTTGCTCTTCTTCATCATCTACTGCTTCAAACGCACGATTGTACATTGTTGTTGCTCTTCTTAAACCCACGAAATTTGGGCTTAGTTCTTGCTCTTC